>NC_056737.1:1134434392-1134671892 GCF_019279795.1 Protopterus annectens
TCCTTATTGCACATTTACCTTAATATGTTGGTGTTCTCAGCGTTGGGATTCTCAACTTTCGATCATTTCCGTTGTCAATCTTCAATTCGGTGTTCTCGTTGTTGGCATTGTGGACTTTCGGCATTTTCAGCTAGACCCATATATATATATATATATATATATATATATATATATATGTGTGTGTGTTTGCATATATTTATATATTTATTAATGTATACGCATATATACAATTTTTTATGTATGTTTATAAGTTGTAGGGTGGGATATTTGTTAACAGTTTTTAAGAATGAAACTGGAGGTGTGGTTTTGAAATGCTGTCAAGGGGTGTTTTAGTATAAAAGAAACATTGATTTGGTGAATTTTTATCTGATGAAGTTTCCATTGGGGAACAAGCATGCTTGTCTGTGTGGAAATAACTTTGAATTGTTCTGTTCCATCTTCTTTTTTATCTTGAGTATTTTTGCAGAAGATTAATACTACTTATGTTATTTTGGATTGTGCTACTGCATGCTTCAACCTGAGGACTGTTCCATTTGTGAACAAGTGTTTTGTTCTTCTGGTTTGTCTTCAGTGTCTACAATTTTATATTTTAGCTTTAAAAAGGGTATTAAAGGAGTTCACAAATGGTTCCATAATCAAAGTAAATAATAAGGGTGATAGCAGACAACCTTGCTTTGTTCCTTTAGTGATCAGAATAGATTGCAAAACATAAGAGACTATTTTTATATTAGCTAGGGAATTTTCACAAAGAAGTTTTATAAGTTGCAGAAATCTTGCTGAAAAGTTACATTCTTCCAAGACCAATAAAAGATAGTTCCAATTAACTGTATCAAAACACTATTAATGTCTAGACTTACCAGAGTTAGACCTTCCTTTATATTATTAGTGTAATAAATTGTAGTTAGAATTCTTTTGATATTATCAAAATTGTTTCTGTTTTTTATAAATCCAGTTTGATCATTATTAATTAAGTGTGGAAGAAATTGTTGAATTCTATTAGCATGTATAGATATGAACAATTTGTAATCAACATTTAGTAAATAAATTGGCCTGTAAGAAGTACATTCAGCTGGATCTTTATCTGTTTTTAATATTGGTGATATAAGAGTATATTTCCATGAAGGTAGAACTATTGTTAAGTCTTTAACTAATTCAAAAACATGTAATAAAATGCTTAAAGCATTCTTATGCATTAGCTTATAAGTTCTGGTCTAATGCCATCATTGCCTGCAGCATTATTAGGTTTTAATTTATTTATTTATTTGATTTGTAAGCTCTAACATCAATACAGGTCTATCAATTTTCAATTGCTGATCAGTCAATTTATTTTTAGATATTTTCTAACAAAAGTTTTTGTTGCATCCTGAAAATCCATTACAGGATTACATTGATTGATTTTAATAAAATGAGTTGTAAACTCCCTTAGAATATCTTCTACTGAATTAACTTTTTTTTATTATCTATGTATAATTCTTTAATGCGATTTAATTATCATTTTTGTTCTAGAAGCTATTTTACACAAATATTTTGGGTTTATTGAATAATTTGTTAATCTTTTCCAAATTAATTTTAATTTTAAGATTTAAAATTTGATATATTTGTTTTGTAATTTATTTATTTATTTTATTGAGATATTATTATTATTATTACTGTTTTGATCCTCTAATTTTAGCTTGTCAATTTTCCCCTGTATTTCAAGTAGTTCTTTATCCCATTGTTGCCCCTTTAAATAGTACAATTCAAATAAGATTTAACAACATCCTATACATAAACTTCTGATCTTTGCATTATTAAATTGGATATAGGTTTGTATCTCATTGTTGAAGAATTCTTTGAAATCTTTTAAATTAGTTATATATGCTGGAATACTTTTGATATGTGTATTATTGTTGTTTTTCAAAATAAATTCAAATGTTATGGCATTGTGATCTGAAAGTGGACATGAAATTAATTTAACTGTATCCAAGTAAGTGGTTAAATCATTTGAAACAAAAACTATATCAATTCTTGATTGAGTTCTATGTCTATTTGAAAAGTGAGTGAAAAAGAACCATTAACTGAAAATTCATTCATGTCTGTAATATTAAATAAGCTAATAAAATTTATTAATGCTTTGGCTGTGGCAGAAAATCTACATTTCACCTTAGTATTTGTATCTTTTTCATTTAATATACAATTAAAGTCTCCTGCTACAATTAGGCTACCCTTCAAATTTTG
The DNA here is from genome assembly GCF_019279795.1 of Protopterus annectens. NCBI lineage: Eukaryota > Metazoa > Chordata > Ceratodontiformes > Protopteridae > Protopterus > Protopterus annectens. The sequence goes on from NC_056737.1 coordinate 1,134,436,610, forward strand.
AACAATCTGATCAAGTTGAATTTTGGCTGTCTTAACACCTATACCAGGAATCCAATATATGTTAACAAATGTGGATATCTTCCCATTAATTTCTAAACTAACTAAACAAAACATACCTTTATCATCACTGTATGTGTTCAGTATATTTGGTATAGGCATTGTATTTTTATGACTAGTCTCCTTTTTTGGTTATATTGAGAACTAGCTATGACTGTATATTGTTTATTATTGAGCCTATTTATATAATTTGGCAATAGATGTGTTTCCTGAATGAATGAGACCTGGGGGGAATAATTTCAAGTATTTATAGAAACTAGTCGTTTTGTAACCATTATTCAGACCATTTATGTTAATTGAAATACACTTCAATTTTTCCATCATTCTAAACCATATAACATTTTATTTGAGAAATTAAATTATTGAATATGAAACAGTATGTGTAAACCAATTGAAAAAGTAATAAAAAATATTATACATTTAAAAAATCTATATAAATGCATTTGCTTAAAATGTGTGAAAACATAGACACCAAAAGGAGAAAAAACATTGCAAAAAATAACAAACATGAAATTATTCTAACTTTCATTCCCCACATGGAGAATAAAACTCCAGACTTAGATAGAGATTCTATCTAAGCCATCCTACCCAACTGTAGAAGGTTTGGTTCCATAACTATATCGCTGTAATGAAACAAAAAAAAAAAGGAATGTTATATGTTTTGCAACAACTCTCATATTTGATAAACTCCATATAATTTAAGTAATTGTGTGGATTCAGATACCTGCGAAATCAGTTTGTATAAATATTCTAAAACTTCTCTTTAAATATAGAATATAATGTATTACTATTTTTGCATAACTGAACATAGGGTACGTTAGCTATATTTATCCAAATGTACTATAGTGTTCAATTAGGACTGATATCCTAAATGTTAAGCTAGATAAGTTATTTGATGGTATCAGTAAGCTATCTTAAGTATATGTGCAATTATCATATACTATATAATTATCCTAAGTTTGTATTCATAAAATTGAGAGCAAATCTTGCTAAATCAAAAGAATTCAACAAATGGCTTCAGCCTCAAAGATAAAGAGCTGTGTTTTTTTTTAATGCACCAAGGATACGTACCAGAGGTTAATGTTTGAAAACAGAAACATATTTTACAGTTTATGTTACTAAAATATGTATATTAGTTTCCTAAATTCAATTCTTCATTTACATCATGTAAAGTATCAAGAGGTAGTATTTTCAATAACAACTTTCATTATAAAAAGTGACACCAATGCCTTCTTTATATTTGCATAAGTAAATCCTTTCAAATATAGCAGATTTATAGTATGCAATCTTATTGAATCTATTAAGAGATTGAAGCATTTAATTTATTTAATAACAACAATTTAACCAAACTAATATAATTTACAGAGGCAATACTGGCATCTCAGAATGATAAACATATCATTTGTATTCTGTACATTAGTAATCTCTTAAATATGTCTATCTCGCGTTATATGTCTAAAACATATAATAAAATAAAATGTTCCAGTAACTTAACTAGAACTTTTCAAGTAATATCAAAGGAACAGATATCATACAATTCAACTGGTGAATATACATTCCAATAAAGATTGTTTCCCATAGTCTTCATTTAATTTATTGTGTAGACAGTATGCACACTCAATATTTCGAATTTTGTTGACAACATGTTTTTAATATGAGTTATATCAGTGGCACAGTAGTATTACATCTTATTATATGAATGCTATAATACATTTTGATTTCCAAGCAACCAACATGAGCAATCAAATTTTTTAATATTTATATTGGAAGTAAAATCTTTCTGTTATCACTCTATGAATTACTTTTGCTCATATTTTTACTAATATAACTGCTTCATGAAATATGATGTTATGGTGATAACCATAGACAAATTCAGTTCTGCAAAGAAGATCCTAAATTCAAAGGTGCATTCTATGTTATCAACTTTCAAATCCTATATGAGTTAATCTGTGTAAACCAGCTAATTGTAATAGGCAAATTACATATCAGTTCCTGAGTACTGTGTAGGTGTATAAAAAGGATATATCAATTTGAGCAGTTACTAGCTAGTTGTTTATATTCCAAATAATACACCCTGGCTGCATTTCTGAATTTCCATTTACTGGTGAAGATTATGTGTATAGGAAGTTGAAGGTAAATTTCCAGCACATAACAAGACAATGTGATAAATGAAGTAATATTTTTTTTTTGGTTTCTGTCATTAACTATTTTTGTCTTAAACACACCCATCATGTTCTGACGGAGGGGTTATTGAATGTAAAGAAGAAATATAATCTTTGATTGAGATATATATATATATATATATATATATATAGGTACCAAAACCCTTAGTTTCACCTACCAGTGATTCATTCATCTTTCTTAGTAAATGCCAGGAATCCCTTAAAATAACAGAATTGTCACTGACAAGCTTCTTTACCTTCTGGTCTATATACTTTGCTAGAGGTGCAGTGACTGAACCTTCGGCTGAAACTATTACTCTCAAAGGTGGGTCGTTTTCATCCTTGTGCACCTTTGGAATCCCAAATATAGAGGGTATTCTCGGCTTTTCTACATGCAGGTATCTAAATGTACCCATGTCAATAACCCCATCCAATAATAAATCATTCAAAATGACATAAATTCTCTTATAGGCAATATTGATTTCATTTAAAGATATTCTGGTGTATTTTGTGGTGTCATTTAACATATCAAACATTTTGCTCTCATAATTTATGTGGTCCATCAACACAACTCCCCCACCCTTATCGGGCTTCATGATTCTTATACCCTTGTTTTCACTAAGTGACTTTAAAATTGCCTGCTCAGAATCAGTTAAGTTTGAATGCACCATTTGACTACTCAAAATTTTCCTTAGCTCATGCTCCAATCCTAATTCAAAGTTTCTGAGCTGGGGATGTAATGGGGGATTGTAAGTGCTTTTACGTCTCAATTCATCATTATTAACATTAAAACCTTTTCCTTTAAATAATAATTCAAGGTTTTTCTTCCTAATAATTTAATATCAATTAATAACTTAAAAATATTTGTTCTTTCTTTAGGAATAAAACCAAACCCTTTTGTGAGTAAATCAAAATAATTAATGTTTATAGTTACATTAGTATAATTATAAATATTAAAATCATTTTAAGTGTATTTAAAACCATCATTAACAATTACTCCCAGACTGGTCGTCTCCTTTCCTGAGCTCCCCAGTTTCTGGTTTTGTAGTTTTTTGAATTATAGCTAACAGGTTCCCTATGCATAAGCCTCTCAGACCGTCTTAAAGGTGGAAATGCAGTGTCATAGTCATTGTCCAAAGGTGGTTCATTGTCAGAAATGTCATTGTTAACTTTCCTGTGGTAATTTCCTTCATAATTTCTACTATTTCTTACCCAATTCTTAGGCTTCGGGTATTGTTTTTTGGCTTTATATTCATTAATGTCCCTATCTATTTTGTTCAATTTTCTATTTTTTACCTCTAAACATTTACTTTTTAGGTTATCCAATAATTTATGGTACTTGTTTCTTTCTTCATCAACAGTGAATAGTAAATCATTAGTTGTGTCCCTGTTAACACATTCAACAGTTTCTTGCAATTTCTTAATTTCCACTTCATTGTTTTTAATAATGGCCCTCATTATTTCAAAACCACAATTGTCAAAGGCTTCAATCAAATCAAAATAAAACTCAGTACCTTCCACTACCTTATTAGGGTACTTGCATACCCTAAGCCCTTTGGGCACTATTTTCTGCTCTAAACAATACCTTAAATAAGTGTTATCCATCTCTAACATTTTGCATTTGTATAAGAAATAGTCCAGGTCCTCAAGCTTTTGTATAAAAGTCCCTTGGAAATTGTCTTTACTATTGTCTTTGGTAGCAAAATCAAAAACAACATTAAAAATGTCATTAAATTGTCTTTTGGTACCTGTAGAATTGATATTAGCACCAGGACCAAAATGAAATCCCTCGCTAACATTGCTGCCATTGTTTGGTTGCTGGGACTGTCCGCGATCAGTTTCGTCAATGAAAACCCTAGGAAATCCATCCAAACTACTGGATTCTATTGTATTTTTATGACTAGTCTCCTTTTTTGGTTATATTGAGAACTAGCTATGACTGTATATTGTTTATTATTGAGCCTATTTATATAATTTGTCAATAGATGTGTTTCCTGAATGAATGAGACCTGGGGGGGAATAATTTCAAGTATTTATAGAAACTAGTCCTTTTGTAACCATTATTCAGACCATTTATGTTAATTGAAATACACTTCAATTTTTCCATCATTCTAAACCATATAACATTTTAGTTGAGAAATTAAATTATTGAATATGAAACAGCATGTGTAAACCAATTGAAAAATTAATAAAAAATATTATACATTTAAAAAAGCTATATAAATGCATTTGCTTAAAATGTGTGAAAACATAGACACCAAAAGGAGAAAAAACATTGCAAAAAATAACAAACATGAAATTATTCTAACTTTCATTCTCCACATGGAGAATAAAACTCCAGACTTAGATAGAGATTCTATCTAAGCCATCCTACCCAACTGTAGAAGGTTTGGTTCCATAACTATATCGCTGTAATGAAACAAAAAAAAAGGAATGTTATATGTTTTGCAACAACTTTCATATTTGATAAACTCCATATAATTTAAGTAATTGTGTGGATTCAGATACCTGAGAAATCAGTTTGTATAAATATTCTAAAACTTCTCTTTAAATATAGAATATAATGTATTACTATTTTTGCATAACTGAACATACGGTACGTTAGCTATATTTATCCAAATGTACTATAGTGTTCAATTAGGACTGATATCCTAAATGTTAAGCTAGATAAGTTATTTGATGGTATCAGCAAGCTATCTTAAGTATATGTGCAATTATCATATACCATATAATTATCCTAAGTTTGTATTCATAAAATTGAGAGCAAATCTTGCTAAATCAAAAGAATTCAACAAATGGCTTCAGCCTCAAAGATGAAGAGCTGTGTTTTTTTTAAATGCACCAAGGATACGTACCAGAGGTTAATGTTTGAAAACAGAAACATATTTTACAGTTTATGTTACTAAAATATGTATATTAGTTTCCTAAACTCAATTCTTCATTTACATCATGTAAAGTATCAAGAGATAGTATTTTCAATAACAACTTTCATTATAAAAAGTGACACCAATGCCTTCTTTATATTTGCATAAGTAAATCCTTTCAAATATAGCAAATTTATAGTATGCAATCTTATTGAATCTATTAAGAGATTGAAGCATTTAATTTATTTAATAACAACAATTTAACCAAACTAATATAATTTACAGAGGCAATACTGGCATCTCAGAATGATAAACATATCATTTGTATTCTGTACATTAGTAATCTCTTAAATATGTCTATCTCGCGTTATATGTCTAAAACATATAATAAAATAAAATGTTCCAGTAACTTAACTAGAACTTTTCAAGTAATATCAAAGGAACAGATATCATACAATTCAACTGGTGAATATACATTCCAATAAAGATTTTTTCCCATAGTCTTCATTTAATTTATTGTGTAGACAGTATGCACACTCAATATTTCGAATTTTGTTGACAACATGTTTTTAATATGAGTTATATCAGTGGCACAGTAGTATTACATCTTATTATATGAATGCTATAATACATTTTGATTTCCAAACAACCAACATGAGCAATCAAATTTTTTAATATTTATATTGGAAGTAAAATCTTTCTGTTATCACTCTATGAATTACTTTTGCTCATATTTTTACTAATATAACTGCTTCATGAAATATGATGTTATGGTGATAACCATAGACAAATTCAGTTCTGCAAAGAAGATCCTAAATTCAAAGGTGCATTCTATGTTATCAACTTTCAAATCCTATATGAGTTAATCTGTGTAAACCAGCTAATTGTAATAGGCAAATTACATATCAGTTCCTGAGTACTGTGTAGGTGTATAAAAAGGATATATCAATTTGAGCAGTTACTAGCTAGTTGTTTATATTCCAAATAATATACCCTGGCTGCATTTCTGAATTTCCATTTACTGGTGAAGATTATGTGTATAGGAAGTTGAAGGTAAATTTCCAGCACATAACAAGACAATGTGATAAATGAAGTAATATTTTTTTTTTGGTTTCTGTCATTAACTATTTCTGTCTTAAACACACCCATCATGTTCTGACGGAGGGGTTATTGAATGTAGAGAAGAAATATAATCTTTGAGATATATATATAGATAAACATTTACTTATGTCTCTTTTCTTTTTCTTTCTCCTTTCTTATTCTTTTAAGAAAATAAACAAGTGAAAAAGTCATATATACAACTATATTATGTTTATAACAGTTTAATATTTATTTTAATATATCTAGCTTCAGCTCATTTCTTTGTGAATATTAATATTAATTAGTGTATAGTAAGCCACTGAATAAAGTTACGCCCATTCTCCATCCTATCATTAATACTTGATTCACCATTAATTATTTGTAGTTGCTATTTAAAATATCTGATGTCTCAGTTCTTTTTGTTAGTCCTTTGTGCAATTAAGACATTACAAATATTCTTTATTATGTAGACATTAATCCTGAAACTATTCAGAGAATAACAGACAATTCATGATGTTAGGGTGCCTGTAAACTTGGCGGGAAATTTAACACATTTTAATCAAGAGACACTGAAAAGCTTCAACAAGCAGCAGTCTTAGCACACATTTATGCAAACATTGTCATGTGTATAATTACAAACTTGTTATACAAAAACATCAGTTTTACAGTTTAAAACTAATGCCTGTTACTAAATATCATGCGTGTTCCCTTTTCATTATCTACTCCTAAAAAACTAATGCCTGTTACTAAATATCATGCGCGTTCCCTTTTCATTATCTACTCCTAAAAAACTAATGCCTGTTACTAAATATCATGCGCGTTCCCTTTTCATTATCTACTCCTAAAAAACTAATGCCTGTTACTAAATATCATGCGTTCCTTTTCATTATCTACTCCTAAAAAACTAATGCCTGTTACTAAATATCATGCGCATTCCCTTTTCATTATCTACTCCAAAAAACTAATGCCTGTTACTAAATATCATGCGTTCCCTTTTCATTATCTACTCCTGAAAAACTAATGCCTGTTACTAAATATCATGCGCGTTCCCGTTTCATTATCTACTCCTAAAAAACTAATGCCTGTTACTAAATATCATGCGTGTTCCCGTTTCATTATCTACTCCTAAAAAACTAATGCCTGTTACTAAATATCATGCGTGTTCCCGTTTCATTATCTACTCCTAAAAAACTAATGCCTGTTACTAAATATCATGCGCATTCCCTTTTCATTATCTACTCCAAAAAACTAATGCCTGTTACTAAATATCATGCGCGTTCCCTTTTCATTATCTACTCCTAAAAAACTAATGCCTGTTACTAAATATCATGCGCGTTCCCTTTCCATTATTTACTCCTAAAAAACTAATGCCTGTTACTAAATATCATGCGCGTTCCCTTTTCATTATCTACTCCTAAAAAACTAATGCCTGTTACTAAATATCATGCGCGTTCCCTTTTCATTATCTACTCCTAAAAAAACTAATGCCTGTTACTAAATATCATGTGTGTTCCCTTTTCATTATCTACTCCTAAAAAACTAATGCCTGTTACTAAATATCATGTGCGTTCCCTTTTCATTATCTACTCCTATACCAAATAGCCAGCCAATAGCTAGCCAGGAAAACAATGCCAGCTTCCATTAGCCAACCACAGTCACAGCAAAACAATGAAAACCGCAGACAGCACTGTCAACCCAACCCATCAGTAGTCTGCCAACTTTTCAGATAAACAGCTCATCACTCACAATTTTCAGCACTATTTCCCAGCACATTTGCCTATTCCAAATGAGCAACAACATCAAGACATCAGTCAACAGTACTCCATACCCAATTTCTCGATCACGACACAAAGACCATCTATTTTAAATAGGAAGTTTCTATTGTTTATTCTAAATAAAGACATAAACATTAACAACATTGTTAAGTCTGCGGTCTCCTATATTATCGTTAGCCAACAAGAATAAAGCAGAAAAGACACTGCAAAGCCAATGCAACATCAAAGTAAAACAGCATAGCTCACCTTTGAGTCTTAGTATTTCTGGATTTTGACTTCTGACTCCTTGAATTTAATATGATTCAGTTGATCATAAATCAAAGTAATCTTTTAAGGATGTAAAGGAAAAATAAAATAAAAAACAAGGGAAAATAAACCAATAGTTGGAAGTTTATATCAAAGTTGTTATACTTATATAACATACAGGAACAAGTGATAAGTAATAGTACCATTAAACTGAACTATGTACATCTGTAGCGCCCCTCTCGGTTTTAAATTTATACTGTATATGTTAATTTTAAAGCTGATTTCTGTAATTTAAATTATTCATTCTACTAGCATCAGTCTACAAGAATATAAGAATATATACCTATTTTATTATGATGAAAGTTAAATGAATATACTGAAATATATGTATAATAAGGCAAGCCTGTTACCTTAACTTTCCAGGTTTTCTTCTTTAAGGCGAAGAAGATCTGAGTGAGATGTTATAAAAAAAAAAAGAGCTTTTGAGAAAAAGTAACAATAAGCAGCTGAACCGATACAGAATTATCGCACTGAGTACAATAGTCACTTTCATTTAATTTTCTTCTTTTCATTAGCTTTCCAGCTGTCTCAGTCAATCGTTTCAAAGAGATGCTATTCCAATACATTTCTTCTGCTTGTTGAATAATATTTTTTGCCTTCAAATAAAATAATGCAGTATCTGTATCAAAAATTCTGGTCTCATCCAGAGAAATACTTTTAGTGTAGCAGGGAAAAGCAGATGTACCTTTATCTGTTTTTTCTTGAGCTCTTTAATTAGAGGAAGAAAACATTTCCGTTTAGAAATCACTGCAGTGGAATAATCATTGTCAGATCTTATTATTTTCCCTTCTAATCTGATGGGAAATTTTAACCAAGCTGTTTTAGTAACAATTCCTTGTTTTGTGAAGAAAAAAACTTGACTATAGTGGATCTCAGTGTAGAATTAGTATTTGTAGAAGCTAATATTAGTATTCTGTGTGCTCTCTCGATGCCATAAGACATTGCTTCAGGAAGGTCAAGAGTGTTAGGGAACCAGGATTTTAGAAAATTTGTCATACTACCGCCTCCTATTTTTTCTGGCAAACCAAAAATGAGAATATTGTTCCTTCGAGATCTGTTTTCCAGATCATCTATTCAAAAACATATTTTGTTTTAAAAGGAACTCTGTGTTGTTTTCTTCTTCCAACTAAAGCTTCTTCCATTCCTGAAATCTGGATTTTATGTTGATTAAGAGTCTCTTGGATTAGATCTGTCTTTGTACATCTTTCCTTAAAGTTATCTAATTTATTGCCCATTTTATCCATTTTCAGAGACAGATCCTGAATATTTCTTAAGACCATTTGAAACTCCTTTTTCAAAAATGTATCTTGAGAGTTTGCTTTTGTGTGGCTCATCTTAATGCTTTATAATACTTCCAGATAATATTTTGACAGGGCAATAAAGGAATAATTAAATATTTTTTAGATGTTATCAAAAAGAAAAGTTTAGGTTATTAACTGTTTAAGAAAATAAAAAAATGCACTAACTGAAAAATAAAATTTCCTGTCAGAAATGTGTTATGAACAGCAGATATGAAGAATTCTGCTTCTATCTCCTCAGCATCCTGGCCATGCCCCCACTCTGGCATCTACTTTTCTGAAGTTAAAGCAAATACCAAAGGGCTCTGGATGACTAAGTTTGCAGATGACTGCTAGCTAAAAGTGGTCACTGAATACCCAGATGCATTACTGCATCCTTTGGGAAGTCAGCCACCCCAGGGAACTACCACATTGACAATAGCCCCCTAAGAGCTGACCCGGTTGTCATTGTGCCCTTTTACTCAGCCAGTCATTGAATATAATGCACTCTTTGGCATGTATCTCTCCAGACACATACAAAAATTGGAACACTCACAGAAATATCTTTCTAAATGGATACAAGGCCTAAACATCACCTACATGGAATGACTCAAAGCCCTGTCACAATATTTGGTATCCTACAGACTACAAAGAGGTGACCTGCATCTGGCATCTAAGGCATTATCTGACCTAGTACTGATGGATTTACTGAACATCAGCAATTCCAGTGGCATGGGAAATACTCGGTCTAGGGATCTAAACCTCTTCTGGAACATCAACAGAATAATATGGAGGGAATGGTATATCTTGCAGAGGATACTGATGCTCTGGTACAGCCCACCATCCACATTAAACAAAGTTAATCTATGTCCATATTCAAGCACAATTTGAATGTATGGATGGAAAACAGAAAATGTACCACAGGACTGGCCCCTGTAGTACTAACAGACAGAGGCAGCTTCTTAATGATTAATTCTATGCATGGTTCCCCTCAAAGTATCTATGGCATAACCCCAGTTATTCATTAGGGGTAATATCGACCATGGGATGGTAAGGCTGGTCTCTAACCACCTGGGATAGGTTAATTTGAGCACAAAAAAGGGAGCTGGCTAGGCTTAAAATGGTCCACAAGGGCATCTAACCTAGTACTTAGCTATGAGACTATGAATCTTTAAATGGTTAGTGTTTCAAATGTCATTGTCTTATACAAGCAAAGTCTGAGATGCCTGTGCACATCCACATAATGGAGGATTTGCTCACCCTTGATTTGAGGGTTAGGGAAGAAGGTGGGAAGATTAATAGCCTGGTTAAGAAACAGTTCATTAATCATGTCAGGCATAAATAAAATATTGCTATGGCCTGCAAGGGCAGCTAGCCTAGTACTTACCTATGAACCTATTACTGGCACTCAGAAAAAAACTGTCCTTATAAAAAATAAGAAAAGTAGGGAAGGCCATCAAGTCTTGGAGCTCAAAAAATCTTCTACCAGAAGTAAGGGACACTAGAAGAATGGTTTTCCATGTGCAGCATTTTAGAAGCAGAAGCCACAGTTTCAAAAGGTGGCAGAGCAAGTTTTTATAGGACAAAGTTAAGGTCCCACAAAGGCAGAATAGTATTCTGAGGTGGGTTCAAATGAAGGGCACCTTTAACAAACTGCTTTACCTCAAGTCTAGAAAGCAGTGAAAGGTGTAGAGACAAGCATGAAGAAAAAGCTGATGTGTTTACCTTAAATAGAAAAGTAGGCTAGACAAGTTCTTAGTAGCTCACACAAATAAAAGAGTATAGTAGGAATTCCGGTTAGAGTAGGGTTGTGCCTGTTAGCATGCCACCATGCAGAAAATACTTTCAGTTTTGATATAGAAGACCTTCTAGTGCTAGGTTTCCTTCTCTCCTGAAGAACCTGTAGCACTTCCTGAGAAAACTGGTGTCTGGTATAATGTCAGAATGAGAGAGCCCTTGTGTTGCATGAGCATGTCCACTTTGCAGGGGTAACTTGTGGTGACGATCCCTGGCTAGGTAATAGAGAAGGGAGGAACTAGTGCTGCCTAGGCCAAAAGGGAGTCATCAGCAAGAATTCTGACTTGTCCCACTGGATCTTTAACAAGACCTTGTGGATTAGAGGAAGGGAGGAAGTATACAGAAACCTCCCTTCCCAAGAAAAGGACATGGTATCTGTCTTCCAGGCCTGGGACAAGGAGCCTGTAGCAAAACAGTTGGAACTGCCAGTTGTTGATTGGGGGCAAAAAGATCTATCTGAATAATATCCCATTTGTGGACTAGGGGACTATGTCTAGGGAGAGGTCTCTGGTCTGCATCCATTCATGAGGGTCTTCCCTGGATCTGCTTAGAAAATCTGCCAGGACATTGTCCTGGGAAAGAATGTAAATTGATGGGGGAGGGGTTAAGTTTGCTTTTATGGCCTGTTCCCAAGCCAGAAGTGCCAGTCTTCATAGCTGATGAGATTGGGTCCCCCCTGTTTGTTTATATACCATAGAAGTGTAGTGTTTTCTGCCAGGATCCTGAGGAGGCCTAGAGACCACGTGTGAGAGAAGATTTGCAGGTGTTGAATCAGTTCCTGCAATTCCTTCACAATAATGTATTCTGTTCTTTGATTTGGTGACTATTGCCCCAAACTCTTAGGGGACTTGTCCATGTCCCCCAAGCTAGGTCTGAGGCACAGATGATATTTATTTATTTATTTTACATTTGTTTACCGGGATAGTCTGACTGGATACATGTCCATTTTCAGCAGAGGCCCGCAGTGAAAAGCTCCACATAGACAAACTTACACAGATTACACAGAAGTTAGCAAACAATTATAAAAACAAAGTGATTATATACAATGGCTTAGTAGTGTTCCCTAGTAAGGACTCACAATTCTCATGTACAGACACAATTAAAAGTAAGATACCTCAGATTGGAAGCAGAGCTTGCTGACATAGTTACAAGTTATGATAATTATAGAATAAGCTTTCAGTTTATAACTTAATCAGGGTTGGTACATGGGCATAGGCAATTCACTTTGAGATACTGTTTGAGGTTTTTTTTTTAAGAGACTTTTGGAGGATTGTAGGGTTATATAGTTTGGCAACGAATTCCAGGTTTTGCCAACGAACAAACAGGGATTCACCAGCAGAGTTATTAGCTTTGTGGGTTTGGACCGGTAGTTTATTGGCTGACCATAGAGATCTCAGGTTGCTATATGGCTTAATAATATTTTTAAGTGAGGGGGTATCCTCAGGGTGGGACAAAATTCTGTGCGCTATTCAGAGTTGATTGAACTGAATTAAGCTGGGCAGTTCTAGCCACTCTAGTTGTTTAAGGTACTGGCAGTGGTGGGTTCTATAGGTGGAGCCAGTGGCGAATCCGGCAATATGATTGTTGCTATGGGACAGCTTACTTAGTTCAGATTTGTTGAGGTTTGAGAGTACAGGTGAAGCATATAAAGGAGTAGAGAGTATGTGTGATCGGGCGATTGCAGTCCTAGCCAGTGGGGTAAAAATGTCTTGTTTCTATACAGTGATCCAAGCTTCTTACTGATGGTCTTTATGGTTTTGTTGACCTGTAGGTCAAATTTGAGATTATTGTTTATGATAACCCCTAGCAGTTTGGTGTGATTATCTGGGGAAATAGTGGTACCATTGTTAGATGTGACAGAGAATGAAAGTGTGGTAGATCTACTAGTGGGGGAGAAGACTAGAAGTTTAGTTTTATTGGGGTTCAGCAGTAGGCGTTGGTTGGTGATCCATTTCTCGATAGTGTTAAATGTATTTTGGGTTAAGGTTTACAGTTTGGATGGGGAGGTGGCTGAGCAGATCAAAGTGGAATCATCTGCATATTGAATGCAGGTAGCTTTAGTGATATCAGTGTGAAGGTTGTTGATAAAAATAGAGAAGAGTAGTGGACCTAGTATGGACCCTTGAGGGACACCAAGTATGAGAGGTAGCTAGCTGGAGAGTTTGCCCTGCCATAGTACCGCCTGTTGTCTACCAGTCAGGTAGGATTGGAACCACTGGATAGCAGGCTTGTTGAGGGAAATAGATTTTAGTGAAAGAATGAGAAGTTCATGGTTGACCATGTCAAAGGCTTTTGATAGGTCAAGAAAGAGGGCAGAGGTTAGCCTATTGTCATTCCTGTTTTGGTTTATGGCAGTAGTAAAGGAAAGGAGGGCTGAGGTGGTGCTGTGGTATGTCCTGAAACCATGCTGGGAGTCAGATAGTAAGTTATTCTGTGAAAGGTATTGCATTAGTTGCTTGTGTACACATTTCTCCATTATTCTGGCTAGTAGGGAAAGAATGGCAATGGGTCTATAGTTGGATATGTCTGTGGAGCTACCACCTTTATGGAGTGGGATGATGTGAGATATTTTCCAGAGGGAGGGGATAGCGTTTTCTGATAAGGTTCTGTTGATGAAGATAGATATGGGATATGCAATGGCATCTGCAGCTATTTGTAGGTACTCTGCAGGGAGGAGAGGTCAACAGTGAGGGTGATAGGTTTTAGTTTTTTTAGAAGTGTTTTGATAAAACTAGTGGATATTGGTTGGAAGTTAAATTCATGGTGATTATTGGGTAGATTAGGTGTGTGGTTTAAGTTAGAGGGGGGTTAGTTGATTTGCTAGGGATTGGATTGTTTCAATGAAAAAGTTATTAAAGGCGCTAGCTATGGTCTCTGGGGAAGTATGGGTGTAGTTAGCCGGGGTTGGGGTGGTGGAATGACCTGGACGAAGTACTTGATTTAAGCCTGCCCAGAACTTTTGAGGGTTGTTATGGTGTTTTTGTAGGAGATTTTGGTAGAAGCTTTTTTTATCCAGTAAAATAGATTTTTTTGTATCATTCCTGAGTTGATGATATTTTAGATGGTCAAGTGAGGCTTTAGTTGTACTCCAGCTGGCCCAGGCTCTGTTTCTAGTTTTGATTTTAGCTTTGGTATCTTTTGTAAGCCATGGTGCTGTATCTGATCTAGTTTTTATTGTATGTGCTGGACCATGGGAATCAAGGATACTTAGAAATTTAGTGTTAAAGTGATCTATGGCCTCCTCTAATGTTAATTTTTTTTTTAGTTTTGACCAGTTAACTGCTTTTAATTCATTTTGGAATATAGCAGTGGCAAAGTTTTTCCTGTTTCTAACTGTTTTATATTTGAGCTGGTGAGGGTTTCCTGCCTTATGTTTTATGATACAGGTTAGACAATGGTTGCTGAGGTCATCCGGGAGAGTACCAGCTGTGTACAGTTGAGGTTGGTTATTAACTAGGCTCCAGTCTAGGATACTTTCCCTGTTGGTTGGTTTGTTTATCTTAGTGGGAGAGGTTATGGTCTGTTTAAATCCAGATAAGTTTATATGCGTGAGGGGGTCGGAGGAGCAGGGATGCCAGTCGGTGTTAAAGTCACCAAGAATATCCACCAAGATATCAACAAACACATATAGAGCAGACTGATGGGTGCAACACCTGTGTTTAAACAAGTTATGAGATGGTCTGAGGTTTTCATGTTCATACATGTACTCTTATGTCCTAGTGCCTAGGTCATATGGTGGACAAATGGCTCTGTGGAAGGTTTTGGCTTTGGTACCCCAGCCAGATGTCAAGGTTGTTTGGTGAGATAATCCAAAAGTTTTGAATACTGCAGCAGTGATCAAAGGAAGGACATCCTCTACTGCCTTTTTTGAAGGTGCCTTGAGATCTTTTACATCCCTCTGAGCTACCACTGAATAAAGAAGATGGGAACACAGTTTACTATTTCATCCAAATGAGGATACTCAGCAGTGCAGCACTCCCTTAATGCTGCTCTGCAGTATTAGCAATCCAGCCACTTGGGGTGGAAATAGAGCCCTCTGCCTACTGGTTTTCCAGCTCCAAGGGCAAGTGTGCTACTGATACAGGGAGATTTTTTTGGGTGGGGATGTGCTCTTGACTTGGAAAGAAGCAGTAGTGATAATATATCAAATGAGGAGAAAAATCCTCTTGATCACATGGAGTGCAGACATATTTCAGTTATGAATCATGACTACAAAGCCATTATGACAACTTTGGCAAAACTATGGTCAGCAATAATAGACAAGAGATTAAGTGTGGGTTTATAGAAGGTAGACAAACATTTGATAATATTAACAGAACATTTATGATTCAAAAGGATGCACCAAGTTTGGATTTGGATGCTGAAAAAGCATTTGAAGAGTGAGTTGCGAGTGTAATAGACCTTTTGAGTCACTTGGATTTCAACAAAAGTGGATAACATTAATATTTAGTATCTACAGAGGTCATTTAATAAAGGTGTTTAAAAAATCTACAGAGCTCAAGCTAGGATTAAGTGTGCTAGTGAGCTAATTGAAGTACTAACTTACAACAGGAACTAGGTAGGGATGTTTACTTTCACCCCTAGTATTTGCTTCATATTTAGATCCATTAGCCAGAGATATCAGACCATCAACTATAAATGAATATAAATGGAGAAATACAAATAAGAAAATAGCCCCTTTCAAGAATTACATACAAGTCACCAACAATATTTTTGATAAACTGAAATATTTGACAAGTACAGCAGGATAAAAAGTAAAAGAAGCAAAAACAAACGCTTTAATAATGAATTATGTCCCAGCGCTTGATTTGGTGCATAACTTCCCCCTTGTGGGGTTATGATAAGATAAGATACTTGGGAATGTATTTGAAGCAGGATGCTGAACAACCAGATAAAGACACGCCGGGAAAAAAATTATCAGAATTTGGTCTTACTTGTTCAACACATAGTTCACACCAAAATGCATCAACCAAGAGATAAGATATGGAATATGAAAAAGAAATTTAAGAGTTTTTTTCATGGAAATGTTTGCATAAATATTTCTATATTCCTAAGAGACTTTTAAAAATGTTCTTACAGAAAAAAAGTGTATGTTACAGATGTGAAGATTTAGAAAGTGGTTCTTTAGGAATGAATGGAGTTGTGTGAATACAAACGTGAACTGAACATTATGCTAAGTCTATTACAACTGGAAGAGAGCACAGAGATTGTTCTTGTTGAAATAGTATAAACTTGTAATAAAGAGAGGAATGTGTTCCTGTCTTCCATGCTGACATTAGATAAGAAAGCAATAACTAGAAAATGGAAAACCAAAGACAAATTATCAATAAGAGAGGTAAAAAAGATGATTATAGATCTTAATAATACAAATAATTTATATATTATGTTCTATATGCACATACCAACATACATATTAATATATTACCCCATATCTCTATATATCCAAGTTTCTTAGTTTCAACAGACAATTGATAGAACGCATGTCGTTAAGACCTGGATAGTTATGGGCATTTAAGTGTAACTGCCAAAATAGTTTGTTTATTCAGTTTTAAACTGGAAGGTCCACCCCTTACATCAAAGGCCCTTAATCAATCACCCTGAACTTAAAAAAGTGGTCTGGGTTATTTATAATGTGTCTAGCTAAGGCATTCCCTATTTTTTTCTTTGTTATATTATACAAATGTACGTAAACTCATTCTCTCAGTTTATGTTCCATCTTACCAATATAATAACTGGTACAGCCTGGGCACTTAGCTAGATATAGGCCATCTTAGAGCTACAAATGAATTTATGCATGGCATTAAATCTTATATTATTAATGAAAAAGCTTCTTCCTACCTCCATGTGTTTACAATAAGGACGTCTCACATTTAAACATACCTGGGCTTTTAATTAATACCTCATTTTTATGTTCTAACATGTTTTTAAAGTTAAATCCCCTTTTAAAAACAAATCTAGAGTGTTCATCTATTTTATTTCTAATACTTGAGTCATCAATAAGTAATTTCCTTAATGACCATAACCATCTAGTGTTCTATCAATTGTCTGTTGAAACTAAGAAACTTGGATATATATAGAGATATGGGGTAATATATTAATATGTATGTTGGTACGTACATATAGAACATAATATATAAATTATTTTTATTATTAATATAGAATTATAGAATAATTATTATTATACGTATTTACTTTTGTCAATACTGTAGTATTATGTTTATATGTGAATATATATATATATATATATATATATATATATATTTGTTTTTTGTATCTTTAAGATGAATGGGGGTGATCATATGACTATAAGGAGGGATTATTTAAATAGAGTTTTTAATGGTGTTTGTATCTGAAGAAGTTTGAGTAAACTATCAGATGAAAAGTGCTTAATTAAATCGTTTTTATTAGAGGCTGTTCCAAGTTACCTTTTTTTTTGTTGTTTCTTTAGTTGGTTTGTTTGGTCTCCTACTTGTTTTTTCAAAGTTGGTTTACACTTTGATTTCCAATTTCTAGTAATTCCTTTTTGGCAGCTATCACAGTTTGACTCAGTAAGGCCTTACTATGTCTAGGGAATTCTGATTTTGTATCATAGCTCAAAAATCATTTCCTTAGTTACACCAGTTTGCTTACCCAGTATCTCTGACGGGTCTATATTAGATCACCGAACGCTTAAAAAAGTGAATGGTGATTAATCGACCCTATGTAAGCAAAAGCTTACAATGTCGAACTGTCAGAACAGCAACTTTTTTCCTAGGGAAAAAAATCATTGTTCCAACAAAAAAAAAAATCAAAAACAAAACACTTTAAACATTACATTAAGTGGGGGGCTTTGCCCCCCAAACCCCCCCTACTTAAATATACCAACTCCGAGACCACACTACAGTGCCGAAAATGGCAAAGTAATGAAGCGGCCAAGCGAATTCTTTCCCAGGGAAAGAATTTGCTTAAAAGCCACTTCGATATTTTGCCGTTTCAGTCTTTTAAGTTCGACCATGACGCATTCGAAAGAATGCGTCTTTTGTTTTCTAATAGGAACACTCTCCAACAGAGCAATCTGCTGGGAATCTTTAAAATCTGCCAACTCATTACACTCACAGAAAATTTGTTCCCAGTTACCTCTTTCTTCCCCATCACACCTACAGCATTTGCAACATTCTAGACTTTGTTGCATATTTGGGAGACATACATATATCCCCCATTCTTTCTTTGTGAATTGCTTATCTAAAGTCTCTTCACAATTCTTTCTAACCTCCTCTGATTGATTCTTATAGTTATCATACAATACTTTATATGCTCTACTAATTCGTCCTTTCTTAATGGTAGCTTGTATTCTAGATTCTACTCAAAACTCTACTAGCACTGGTCTTTTGTTTAGGACCTCCCCTTTTATTTCTCTTTGCCTATACTTTAATATCAATCCTTGTTAGGGAAGGCAATCTCTAACCTGCAGTCCAAACAAGTTCTTGGGGTCTTCCCATTCTATTACCTTTCTCAGTCTAGTTATTTGCCCCAAATATCTTGGTTCCTTTGTCAGTTTTTTCCAATAAATTCCAGCGCCCTCTTGTCTATTGTCTATATCCCTAATTGCAGTCATCCCTATCAGCAGAATCTCTTTTCTCTATTCCCATGTTAGCTTAGTTCAGTGGTGCACAACCTTTTTGTGGGGAGGACCACTACACGAATTCTTAATGCATCTGCGGGCCACCTCAAAACATAGTAAGTCGTTACGAGTTAACAATAGGTACAGGTGACTGGCATTTTTACTTAAGACAGCAGTCATGAAATTGACTGTTTTCTACATCAATTTTGCATTTAACTTTATTCTGGCTTGCAGCCATGACTTATTACAAACTCTTGTAGAAAGTTACTACTGTTTACGGACTACGAGTTATAAACAACAAAGAATAGCTACTTCCCCAGCTAAAATTAGAGGTGTGCGCAACTGCAGTCAATTAACTAAGTAAGCACGTGCTGGAAAGTTTGCGTGACTAGACTAAGGCATAGCATTTTTTCACTTTTTTTTAAATATTTTTGGTTACTCTCTGGGGGCTGGATGGTGTTGCGTCGAAGGCCAGATTTGGTCCCAGGGCCAGACATTGTGCACCACTGGTTTAATTCTTAGAATACTTTCTGCTACTTTATGGATATAATATTCTGCATGATTATTGTTATTCTCCTTAAAGGTCTGCATCCAAAATCTCAGTCTCTGTTGTTTCTTGATCCCACCCCCCATTTCATCATCTCTTTCCACTTTGAGTTATAGTTTTCTGCTTTTGCTATGTATATGAGTCTTAACTGTGTTACTCTGAAATGCCCCTTCAATTTGGATAATCCCAGTCTCACTCTTTTACTGGAAGAATCAGCTTATCCCACTTGACTCTTGCTGTCTTCCCCTCCCAGATGAAATCATTCAGCCTTTTATTAATTGGTATCCATAACTTCTCTTCTTGTTGATAATAATAACCCTGACCTGTGTATAAGATTAAAGGGACTTTAACGGTGTGCACCTTACTAATGATATCCATATAACAGAGCTTCCATTTTCTCAATTTTTGTATAATCTTTTATTTAATCTCTTCCCACATATCCTTAGCTGCCAGACTGGAATTCATATGTTGGTGCGTAGTTTACCGCTATTGCCTTTGTTTTAGCTAAATTAATTGCGTTTCTCCCGAAAAGATTTGAAAATTTCTCAATATGTTCCACAGCACTGTAATACTCCTTTCTGGTTTTGTCAGGTATAAAACAACGTCATCTGCAAATAGAACCAGCTTTTCTTGACTACCATACCAAGTATATCCTTGAATTTCTGAGTCCCTTATTTTTCTTTGCCAATGGTTCTAAATATAATGCAAAAACAAAGGGAAGAGAGGACACCCCCTGCCTGGTTTCTCTGCTCAAGCACAGATTATCAGAGAGACAGCACCCACTTTAATTGTGGTCTCTGATCCCTCATATATCCTACTAAACAACAACCTTATAATTTTATCAGGGAGTGCAGATGTTTCTATTGCTCTATTCATAATGTCCTATCTTACTCTGTCAAATGCTTTCTCTGCATCAAGACCCACCAGCAACAATGGTATTTTCTTACGTTCTGCTTCCCTCAGGATCATCACCATTCTGTTAATGTTGTCAAATGTTTGCCTTCCCTCCACAAAACCACACTGATCCATATCTATCAAAGCTGGCATCACTTTTGCCATTCTTTTAGCCATTATAGACATAGGGCCAAATTCAATAAAGCCTACACTGTCTACACTGCTCTGAGTGAACAGACAGCACAGACATAACTTACACCTTCTTCCTCCTAATTTTAGTTTTCATACTGATATTATTGCAGCTTTAAATATTGACAGGGATTCTTAAAGCTTACCACAAAGTGTAGACTACATGTACACTTAGTGCCATCTTTCTGAGGGACTAGAAAGCACAAAAACATGATAAGAATTTTACTGAATACATATCGTGTACACTTAGTGTAGGCCTGGTTGAATCTGGCCCATAAACTTTTGTTAACTGTATTTAATTGAATTATTGCTTCATTTTTGCTGTTTGTGACTGATTTTTACTCTGCACTTTGAAATTGTGTTTCATTGTCTTATATAGCTAGGCTACATTCAGACCTGCTGAATCTAGACTGTTTGATATCCCTGTGCTCTTAAACCAGCCATCTTACATTGACAGGGCATCCCTGTACTCTGCACCCTTGTTGCTCAGGATTCATCTGAGTTGGGGAATGCTGGAGAAAGGCTCAGCTTGGGAATTTCCCATTGGTAGTTGTGCTAAAACTGTTTAAAAGTGCCTGTATATAAGCCTTCTATTTGCATGGGTTTGCTCTCAGTTTACTGGACCTGCTGAACATTTTGCAACTTGAGCCAGAGGTCTGGAGTGCACCTGCACTGAAATCCAAAGCATCCGCTAAAAAATAAATAAATAAATAAATAAATAAAAATGAAAAATCAGTTAATTTTAAGCCAACACTTCACTTTGTTAACTGTATTTAATTGAACTGCTGCTTCATTTTTGCTGTTTGTGACTAAGTTCAGCTAGCTCACTTTCTTCCTAAATACCACATTCAGAAAAATCCTGTAACAATGGATGCACAGTTTCCCATAATTTCTCCTGCCAGCTTTATTGATATGGGCATCATGCGGCAATGTAGCAATTGCTTCATTATACTGACAACCATTTACTCCTAAAGCCAACTAACATCCTGTTTGACAGATGCAAATGCACTGTGGAACTGGAGTCAATTCTTTCACGTAAAAACAAGCTAGACATCAGACAGGTTGTCGGCACACACACACCACCTCTCAAGCAAAACTCACCTTTCACACAAATTAAGGTCACGACACAAACCCATATACGTGAAAGTACTCATTAAAAGCCTACCAAAAGAACAGAGACCTCCCAAACACACACCACACACACTCACCTGTAAGCATAAAGAAACCACTACACATATCAGCACACACATCCGTGTCTCAACAAATAAGCCCCTAAGACAAAACACATCAAATGTCTTGATCATAGGTGACTCCATAGTGAGACAAACAGATGCCCCCTTCACCAGACTGGACAAAGAGAAGGTCATGGTCAGCTGCCTATCAGGTGCTAGGATCCAAAAAATCACGCATGCACTCAAGTCATTCAACAAGTACCGTTATGACTCTGTCATACTCCATGTTGGAGTGAATGACTTGAGACGTACCTCTCTGGATTATATGAAGAGAGACATGATGGAATTCTGTGATTATGTGTCCCAAACAGGTATGTCCCTAGCCCTAAGCAGTATCCTACCTTCACTCAGGATGATGCCACAATATAAACAAAAATGATTGACTTCAACAATTTGGTCAGCTTCTGGTGTCAGTCCATGGGGATCCAGTATCTGTCAGCCTTGGAGGATGTGGTAGACAGACTTTGCTGCTTTGGTAGAGATGGTCTGCATCTGCCACCCCTAGGCTTTCAGATACTGGAAAAAAGGCCCTTGACTCTCGCATAGTGCCTTTTTTAGATGATGTCAAAACTACAAATTTTCCAATGTAACAAAATGTAATTGAGACAAACTCAGGGTTGTGCTTCTTAATGCTATGAGTATAACATAAAATTGAACTCCCTGGATGCAACCTTGGAGGATGGTGACGTCTATGCAGTTACCGAGACATGGTTCAAGGCTGCTTAGAGCACCCCAGTTGTGCAAGGCTATAATGCCTTCCACACATTCAGACCTCAAAATAAGTGTGAGGGAACCAGAAATGGAGGTGTATCCATCTTCATTAAAACCAAATATACTTCGAGACTGGTCAAACAGCATGACTCTCTTGAACTACTCCATGTCCAATTAACAATTGGGAAAGTACCATACCACATCATTGCTAGCTACAAAACCCCCACCATGAACCAGGATAAGCACACCGCCTACCTCGATTTACAGGAATCCCTCGCCATACAGCCTGACACCTTAGTCATGGGAGATTTCAACTATCTTTCCGTAGACTGGGAGATATACATGCTTGCCCAGAGGCTCCTGGACTTTGCTAACACAAATGTTCTGGAACAGATAGCCTGCACCCCCAATAGAGACCCTAGTGTTCTTGACATAGCACTCACCAACATGGGGGGGGTCACTGTACTTCCCCATGCATGATGCCCTCCCTGGTTAGGTCAGACCATAAATCAGTGTTGTTTGAAGTAACTACTGGAACTGACACCCTCACAGGAACAAAAATAATAAAAAAAAAACTTCACCAAAGCTAACTACAGCATACTAAGTGATAGTATAAAAAGCTTCATACCACCCACAATCGCAGACACCAATGACCACTAAGCAAAAGTGTATGTACATGCCTTGTAATAACACTTAAGCAACTGCATAAACTCTGCTGTACCTGACCAGAGCAAAACCAGGTCTTCCCGTAGAAACAAGCTACCATGGTAGACTTCAAGTATAAACAGATTATATAACAAGAGGAAGAAACTGTTGTCCAAAAGCAAGAAGGATATCACTCTGCAGAGGACAAGTTCCTTCTAGGCCTAAACAGGAAAATCAGAAATCTTGTAAAGTCTTCTAAAGCAAATTACGAAACTAAAATCACATCCCTAACCAAGGATAATTATAAGGCATTCTTTAACTACATCTGAAGTCTAAAAGGGAATGCCCAGCTATATGCTGAACTGGATGTAGATGGGATCACTCATACTACACTGGAAGATATTGGCAACCTGCTAGCTGACAGCGCAGACTTCACCTCCCTATCCCCACCTACCACATCCCAAAGTTTACCCGACACCAATCCTCTGCCTAGTATCTCTAGAGAACAGGTCATCTCTGTGCTTGTGAAGGCCAAAAACATGGCTTCAATGGGACCAGATAATATCCCAGGTCGTTTACTAAACAATCTAAAACAAGAACTAGCAGACCCACTTGGTGTTCTCTTTAATCAGAGCTTGAGAACTGGCTATGTGCTTGCAGAATGGAGAGCAGCAACAGTAATCCTCCTGCACAAAGGGGGGGCAACAACTGACCCTGGGATCTACAGACCCATAAGTCTAACCAACCTCATCTGCAAGGCCATGAAAAGAATTATCATAGACTTTATCAACAAGGATATAGGCAACCTCCAAAAGATGGACCCAACCCAGTTTGGTTTTGTTAAGAGTAGGTCATGCTTATTAAACCTGGTAGACAGTGCACACAGCATATCTTGACCTTGCCAAGGCTTTTGACACAATTCTCCACTCTTGCATCAGCTTTTGACACAATTCCCCACTCCTGCATCATTGCAAAACTCTCCAAAACAGGGGTTAACCCTTATGTTACAATATGGGTAGCCAACTGGTTCACCAAAAGAACACACACTGTCAAAATTGGTGACTCCACCTCCACCAGTAGACCCATCACCAGTGGAGTACCACCATTAGACCCATCACCAGTGGAGTACCACAGGAGTCTGTATTGGGCCCCTTACTATTTGGCATCTATTTCTTAGAAGTCCATGCCAAGGTAGACAGCCTTTGGCTCACCAAGTTCACTGATGATTGCAAACTGGGAGCAATCACAGAGTCCCCCAATGATGTCAACATATTTCAAGAAGGGCTAACACAAACAAATGATTGGTGCCAAATCCATGGTCTGAAACTAAATGCAAAAAAACACATTATTATTCCCTTTGGGAAAATGGAATTCCCTACAAATTACAATACTGATAGCTGAGTTTCTGATAGTACCCCCCCCAGTTCAAACTCAGTGGTACGAGACAGGTTGATAGCAATCTGAACTTTGACCACCAAGTTTCCACAGTGGTAAGGAAAGCCTACTATGTACTGCATCTCATAAAAGAGGGCATAGCATCTAGATCAAGGGATGTTATAACTTCACTGTACTCAACTCTCATCAGAACACTAATAGTGTATAATGCACCTTTTTGCATGTACCTCACCAGACACCTGCAGCAGCTGGAGAGACCTCAGTGGTTTCTCAGTAAGAAAATGCAGGGTCTCCAAACCATGACCTATGTGGACAGACTGCTGAGAGGTGACTTCTGCCTGGCTTATAGGGCAATCTCCAAGCCTTCCGTAATGGAAATGCTGCACATCCGCAAGTCAAATGACTCGAGTCACTCGCTCTAGAGATCTCAACCTAGCTTGTGACATTAACAGATCATGCTGAAGAAACATATATGTCTCCCAAAGACTGCCACTTGTCTGGAATAGACTCTCTATTTACGTAAAACAGAGCTCTTCAATGACCCTATTCAGATGCAGCCTAGATAGCTGGATGGGAGACCACAAATTCACCCCTGGGATGGCTCCATTGTCCCTCATGGACAGGAGTAGCCGGTGTTGATCACAGACCCACACTGTTCATAAATTCATTCTGTGAACTACCTAAAAAGATCAGATAGGGATACTTGGAACTAACATTGCTAGGCTTGTAAAGGCTGTAGGTCTGCTGGCCTAGTAACCTCCAATGAACCTATGAATCTATAACCACTTTGTAATCATGGTTTCATATTGAAATGGGCCTATATGAAGCTAGATCTGATGGATCTTTACCTTCTTTAGGTATGACAGCTACCACCACTTTTTTTCAGGATGTTGGTGTTTCTCCTCCTCTTAAAATACTGCTAAACAACACCTTCCAGATCAAATTTTCCCTCCTAGCTTTCAAACTTCCGCATGAATACCATCTCTTCCTGGGGACTTTCCTGTAGATTGGTTAAACATCAGCATTTTTATCTCATATCCTCCTATCCTGTTAGTAATTGAGCTTCCTCTAGCTCTAACCTTGGCATATTTAATTCTTCCATAAGCATTTCCATTTGTACCCAAGGACAAAACTGCCCAATTCAAAACATCTCAACCATACAAGGCCACTCAAACTTCTGTCATTACAACCCACCAATATCAGTAAATATGCACAATCTCTGCAGAAGTAAAAGTCTGAATAATTCTACATTAGAGAGATCTGTAACTAATGAATAGGTTGCTGCTAGCAAACAACTTTATATTTCACTGTTTCATCTACAAATTCACTGCCTGCTGACCTTGAAGAATAAATTGCCTAGATTACTTTAAAAAATGTTAAGCTGGTAATATCGCAATAGGGAATGGATGGCAACCTGAAAACAGGTTCATAGTTACTAGGCATCTCATACAAAGGAGGACATATTCAGGGATGCAGCACCCCTTCCCCATTAAAATACAACACAGTATCAGCAATCCATCAACATCTGTGGGAGTAGAACCTACAGTCTTCTGCATTAAGAAGCAAGTATGTTACCTGTTGTGCTACTAACACTGCTTTTACATTCTATACCACAATAGTGATTCCATTTGCTAAACAAAACAGTTGCACATTATAAACAGACTTAGCATTAGCAGCAGTAAAATTCTCTTCACTTGAAGCTCGCAATTGCTTGAAAATGCACTTGAAACTTAATTCTTTGAAAACTGCAGCTTGGTAGTTTTGGTAGAGGATTCAGGCTCTTGTTTTCTGTAGCTAAGGTACAGAGTTTGAGCCTAAGCAAATTACTAACCACCTGCTGACCCTACCTAGGGCCACACACACACACACACACACACACACACACACACACACACACACACACACACACACACACACACACCTCAACCTCTTAGTGCAAGAAATCTGGACAAAACCTAAAATAAATAGGATTTCCAAGATGGCTACACACTGCGTAACAGCTTAATTCTAGCTCTCCAGTGTGAAAACAGAAACTCAGCAGAGAAGGCCAGTAGACTTGTGTTTATGGGTAAATTTCAGCAACTGGCAAGTAAGTGTACTGCCTGGATGCCAGGAAAAAAGAAATACAGAGGACCTGGAAAAATATCAGCTACAAAAAGTGAGGAAGAAACAGTGATTGAGGAAAGTACTGCAACTGTTCAGCTAAAAGCAATGCAACCTCCAGACATAAATTCCAATAACCTACAGGAAGACATAAAACAACTGCACACAGACCCGGTTAAAATAAATGAAACAGTAATGCAGTATATCAACACAAACAACAAAAGACTAGAAAAAAAAGTGAAGAAGCTTTAAACAAATATTCAGATGAGGTGATAAAGCTGCAAAAATCAGAGTTTGAAATGAAGAAAAGGCTGGCTGAATATGAGACTGCTCAAGAAGAGATGTTTCAAAAACTAGTAGAATTAGAAGGCAGAGCATGTAGGGAAAGACTGAGATTTTCAGCTATATCAAAGAAGCTGGAAGGAACAAACTGCATTAATTTTATGAAAGCACAAATAAGCAACTGGACGGATATTCCACAGCAGGAGTTGTTAGTTGAAAAAGCACATTGTGTGTATGCTCCAAACCTGGCTATGAGAAAGCAACCTAGACTTTTAATAGTAAGGATGCAATCCTACCAACAGAAGGAGCTGATTTTGAACAAACTGTGGCAGGAGGGCAAAGTACTAAAACTGGGAGACAGCAGAGTATTTGTGGAAAATGATTACTCATTTTACACCAGGCAGAAGAGAAGCAAAGTTATTTCACTATTCAGGGAATGTTGAGATGTAGGTGTGAGATTCAAATTGCTATATCCAGCTATCTTCAAAATATTCTTCCCTGGAGGGACAAAATCTTTTTGTGATGAAGTACATGCTAAGGATGAAATACAAAAGTTTGTCCAACAAAAAAGTGAGCTGTGAAACAAAAACAGATTCTGTTTATTGTTCTTCTGGTAATAGACTACAGAGAAACTGTACCTGTTAAACTTCAATGTTTCAACAGAAAATGTTGGAGTGAAGGAAGGGAGCAGGAGAGTTGACTAGAAGAATTGAGAGTACATTGGAAATGAAGCTGAGACAGGATTTGGGAGATGGAGATGAACAATAATAAAACCAGTAATGATGTGGGATTATAATGCAGTAATTGTGTGTGTGAAATATGACATAAGTAAATCTGGAAATATTGGACTTTTACACAATTTGTTGGACTTTTGGGGGACTCTAAAGCATATACCTTACTTCATGTCATTAAAGTTTAAAAATGCTTTGGGGAGTGGAAGAGGAGGGAAAAAGTTAAATGTAAGTAAAGAAATTGTTAGTCATTAATGTTAAAAAAATACATACTTTGGGGGGAAAAGGAGGGAGAAAGTTAAGTATAAGTAAAGAATTGTTTTTTCTTACTAGCACTGTTTTTGTGGTGTATGATTTTCTTTGCATGTTTTTCTGTGCATATAAAGTTTTGCCAGTTATTTTTAAGTGTAATAGGGACTGAAATCAGGTGCTGTTCTTTTTTCTTTTCTTACTCCCTTCTCTCTTTCTTGCTCAGTTTTAAGAAATGTAGGCAATGCAATGAAAAAAGCCTGGTTAAAAGAGCATGACAAAAGAAAAATTAATGTGCTTTTTCTCATTCTTCCAATGGGAAATGACTGGATTACGGACCTTGGATTGATTTTGTAACAAGTTTTAGGAGTAAGCAAATAAATGAAAAAGAATGTTGAATATTATGAGGGCTTTTTTCTAGCAAACACTTGTATGCTCAGTAGCAATTCTGCAGCTGGTCTTCATGTTTCCATGGAAACAATTTGATAGCGAGAAAGTGGGTGCCTGGTTCTCATGTCTCCATAGAGATAATCTGATAAAGAGAAACTATCTATGGTCTGGTTGAGAGTGATTGGCTGAAAAAAAAAAGAAGAGAAATTGGCTAGGAGATAATGTTCTCTGAAAGCATTCAGGGGTTTTCTCAGCTGGTAGAGCTATAAAGAAAAGACAAAACCAATTAGTACTTAGCAGAAGCACAGGCTGCACTATGCATCTTAGCATGTTTAACCTTTCTTTTATGTTAACTCAAGTCTGTCAGTGCGGCTGTCAGTTTAGGACTTTTGTTCCTATTAGGAGAGTAAAACTTCATTATTTGAAGATGTACATAGTTTTGTGTGTTAGCATTAAGTATAGGTTTTGGGGGCTATCAGAGGTGTTTTTTTTTTGTTAGAGGGCTTTCAATAAAACAAAAAGGTTTGAAAGATGTGACATAAGCTCAAATGGATATCACAAGAAACAACTGTATAAAAGTTCAACCTGTCAGAAATGTATGTATGTAACAAAAGCTGGAAATATACATTTAACAAAAAAAGGTGTTATACATAAAAGGTGGAATAACAACTTTTTAATGCAATGATGCTTTCAGTAATGTCTTTAAATGTGAACGGTCTCACAGATAAATACAAAAAAGAAAGAGCAATGAACTATATTAAAATGTAGAGTGCAAATAGCTATGTTACAGGAGACACATCAAAGAACTGAACATGTGAAATTGATAAAGAAAGGTTTTCAGGATGGTTGTTCCACAGAATACCTGGGCAAAGGAAAAGATGAGTACTTACATTCATTCCAAGAGGAGCTCCAATAGTGATAGAAGAGAATAAAAAAGATAATAATGTAGATTTGTAGTGCTAAGGGGCTACTGGCAAGGGAGGAGGATTACACTGGCATGTATTTATATTCCACCTAAAACTGCTATAATGAAGCTTAAGAAAATTCTGGGAGAAATACTCAGTTCACAGCAAGGAATATTACTTGTAGGTAGGGACTTGAATGTGATTTGCAAGAGTGAAGATGTGTTTGGGGGGGCCCAGAAGTGAAAGTATAATAAATTGGGTAGACTTTTGAAGAAATTTATGAAAATATTTGGCATGAAAGATGTGAATTCAGTAATAGAAGTTTGGAGGGAATTTACATATTATTCCCCAAGATAAAAAAAAACTGGGCTAGGCTAGACAGAATTTACATTTCACAGGAATGTGTACATTTAATTGAAAGTCTTGATAAGTACCCAATAACTATTTCAGATCATGTGCCAATAATAACTAAAATAATCACAGGGTAATGAAATCAAAATGAGACACTGGTGCTTTCCCACCCATCTGTTGAAAAGAGAAGAATTTAAGGAATGGGTAGTGGAGATTATTCAGGAGCTGTTATAGAGGATAGAAATTTCTTCTGAAAATATAGCTAGGGAATGGGATAAAATTAAGGTGAAGTTTAAAAATAGGGTGGAAAAAAAGAAAGGGCGCTATAGTTTAAGAAGTAAAAAGAAGTTTTGTACTTACCATAATGTTCCATTTGTGTTGTTCATCTTCATTTATCCTTGACATGACTCAGCCACCACTATAGCCTACAATAACCAAAAACTCTCAAGCTTAAGTCCTACCCAGAATGCTCCTCTCCAATTTACCTCAAATTGAGTTTGAAGATAGAAAGAGAGACAATATAATCTTAATAGCATCTTTATAGAGACCATATCTGGTGTCATGTGTGAAAAATGTACAATTAGGACCATAATTCATTTCACCAAGAGGCCTGAATGGAAGGGGGGTGGAAGATGGGGAGTCAAGGATAAATGAAGATGGACAACACAGATGGAATGTTATGGTAAGGACTTTTTTATCTGATGTTGTCCATCTTCATTTATCTTTGACATATGAGACAGAGTCCCCAGCTACCTTGGACCTTGGGAGGACTCCTTGAGCACCATAGAACCAAATGACGCTCTTTCCATAGAAACCATGTGCAATTTGCAATGAGTAGTGAAGGTTATGTGAGGCAGTTCATGTTGGTACTGCACAAATATTGTCCATGGAAGCCTTAGATTAGAACACTGCTGAAGTAGTGACGACTCTGGTAGAGTTGCCTTAACAGGCCCAGGTAATTCAACTTTCCTCTTGCTGTATATGAAGGAAATACAATCCTTTAACCATCTAGATAAGGTGACTTTGGTAACTGGCTTTCCCATTTTAGTACTTGAAAAGGAAATAAACAGATGGTCAGACTTCCTTATGTATTTTGTTCTATGAAGATAGAAGCATAATTGTCTATGAACATATAGTAAATGCAAACAGTATTCACCTTTGTTTGAAAAATTGGAAAAAAATACTGATAAACTGATTGCCTGATTGATATTCGTTTCTGACACCACTTTTGGTAAAAATGAAGGGTTTGTTCTCAGTGAAATATCAAATAAGGTGGTTTGCAAGATAAAGCTTGAATTTCTAAAATCCATTTGGCAGACATTGTTGCTACCAGAAGTATAGTTTTTCAAGATAAGAATTTGAAGTCACAGTTGGCAGCAGGCTCAGAAGGAGAATGTACTATTGTCTGTAACACCAAGTTTAAATCCCAATGTGTATATGGATCCTTATATGGAGGTTTTAACATCAAGTTCCATTTTAAGAATGCTTTGCAAAGTCTATGAGAAATTAATGAACATTTTTTTAAATCCATTATGAACATTTGAAACAGACACTAATTGAACCCTGACAGTAGAGGAAGAGGCCCCTGCTTCAAAGAGTTAAGCTAAAAATTCTAAGACTTTATTAATAGGAGCAGAGAAGGGGGCAGTATTATTATCATGAGCCTAGTAAGAAGATCTCTTCCATTTACTATTGTAGAGTTTTCTGGTGGAAGACTTATGGGAAGCCAAAAGAATCCTATGAACTGGGGAAGAAAGTTTATTATGCCTAGCAATCAATGGAACTGGAGAAGTCAAGCCATGAGCTTGATGTTTTGAAGGTTTGGGTGAACTAATCCATCTGAATAGGATAGAAGATCTGGATCTGAGTCCAGAGTCTACAGTCACTGAATCAGATAAGACCAAAGAAAGGGGAACCAAATATGTCAAGGCCAGAAGGGAGCAACAAGGATTACCTTTGCTCTTCAACTTGATTGCTTTCTTTAGAAATTGAGGAATTAATGGAAATGGGGGAAAGGCCAATCATGCAGGACAGCATTTCTCATGGAATTCCCAAGAGGGGGGACCAAGGCAAAGTAGCTGCTGCACTTGTTCAGGGGCGATGAAAAAAGGTCACAGCAAGGCTGGCCCCAGCGATGAAAAATCTTTTTTGCCACTCTGGGATTAAGAGACCACTAGTGAGGCAGAAGAATGCATCTACTCAGTTTGTCTGCTATCACACTGGAACTCCCCAGAATATGCATTGCTATCAGAAAATAGTTGGAAGAGACCGCCCATTGCCAAATTCTGAGAGCTTCTCGACAAAGGGGGGTACGACTTGGTTCCTCCCTGTTTGTTGATGTACCAGCCTACTGACATATTGTCTGTTTGAATCACAGTCTTTCCCAGGGGAAGAGCAGTTTGAAAGGCTTACAACAATAAAAGCACTGCCTTCATCTCCAAGGCATTGCTATGTAAGGTGGCCTCCATGGGGGACTAAGTCTCTTGGACTGACTTGCCCAGATAATGCTCCCCCACCCCATCTGGGAGGTGTCCATGGTCACTATGGCTTAGGGCTTACATGGGACAAAGGGGCAGCCCAAGAGAATTTTCTCCAATTGAATCCACCAAGCTAGGTCTTTCTTGCAATAGTTGGTAATCAGAATCTGGTCTGACACTGAACAACATGATAGCTGAGCTGGCACGATCATAGCTAGTAGAACTAGTCAACAATCTCTTGCTTTTGATAATTTTTTTTTTTTTTTTTTTTTTTTTTTTTGCAAACTCAGATAAGGTAGGGAGGCTATGCAAGTACTGGTATTTGGTACAGCACCTATGAGCTCTATAATCTGGGTTGGAGTAATCTGGATGATTTTCATAATTTTTGGTAATAATAATCTTGGTGTGGCAGGTTTGGAGAACATAATCTCTTGCTTGTTCTAACAGATGCCTGGTGGAAGCGGTATGAGCTTAAGTACAGAAACACCCAGAATCCGTGCATTCTCAAGTGACCTGCTATTACTGCCATGCATTTGGTGAACACTCTGGGGCACTGGCCCCCAGCCAGAAACAGAGAACTCTCCAGGAGTGCTTGTCCACTTTTATGTGGTAATACAAATCCTGGAGATCTACTGAGCACATCCAATCATCTTTAGCCAAAATTGGTGTCCAGTCCCCTGTCTTCCTTGGCACTAAAAAGAATCTTGAGTAAATCCTGGATTCTATCTGGTCTGCTGGGACCGCTTGGATGACTCTTTTTCTAGCAGTTTTAGAACTGCTAATGTTGGTGGTTCCCTCTGACTGGGTGGAACATCAGGGACCTTTCTGGAGTTGTGGGGGGGGGTATGGTGTAGCCTCTGATTATGATCCTATGCACTCAAGTATCTGAAGTAATCTGAAGCCAGGTGTGTTGATACAAGGATAAACACCCCCGACTGCTTTCAGAGGAAAGCAATTGGGCCTTCTTTTAGGAGGGCTGATAGGGTTTCCCTGGAACCCTGATTTTGGAGGCCACCTCTGTTGTGTAGATAGTGTCTCCCATTAAAGCTACACCCTCTGCCCCTGGGGGAGCCAGTGCCACGTGTGTCCTGGAAAGGCCCTTGGGACTTTTTGGACCACATTTTCCCACTCCTCTGGTTCCTCAAAAAGGATTATTGAGGAGTAGAAAAATATATGCCCACTGCAGAAAGGGGCTTTCCATCCTTTTCACACTTGGACAACATTTCACGAACTTTAGGGCCAAAAAGAGATGATCCTTCAATGGGGTCATTGATGAATGAAGACTTGAATGGCTCCACAAATTCACACAAGTGCATCCAGGCATGTCTCCTTATGGCTACACCCAATCCTGCTGCGCTAGTCGTCCCTTCAGCTGCATGTTATGAGCCTCATAGACAAATTTGAAATGGACTCTAGGGTGGCCAACTGAGAAGCAACCTTATCTTGGACTTCATTGGCTATAGCTCCTGTCAAGGTACTCCTTAATAAGATCCCTTTGGAGTCTGGTGAAGTGTGAATAAAGTGCAAAGACCGTAATGTAAAGGTTGATGAATCATCAACCACTTTCCAAACCTATCCATCACCCAAGACTGTCTACTGGGAGAATGGATAGTGGAACTTTCCTCTGCCAGTTCCTTTTTTGTGGCCATCGCTACCACCATGGCATCTACTGGCAATCCCATTGCCCAAAACTGATGGTCCTCGGGTGCAGTTAGAACTTTGGCCTCTTGGGGATGGGCTCTGTGGTGTCAGAAGCCTTCCACACCCACTAGAAGATCAGCTTAATGAGCTTGTCAGCTGGCAGAGTTACCCAAGAGGTAGATGGTCAAGCACTGAAAGCCTGCATGTACACTGACTCCTTCAAAGAGGGCTTTGGGACATTCAGCCACCCCTCTATTTAAGGATCTCAAGGATGTCTTCAATGGAGACACCTTACAGGGTGAGCATGGGAACCCTTCCCCTTCACCAAACTCAGTGTTCTCTGTGATGAATTCCTCCAGAGAATCTGGGTGTTTCCTTTTCCACTTCCACTTCTGATGAACCTCCTCAATGGGAAAATCTTGGAAGGTATCAGAAGAGGACAAAACCTGAATAGGTGACTCCTGTGGTTTCAGTGCTCACTGCCCAGGTGTTGGGATTGGTTGAAGCTCTGGATGAGGTGCAGGATTGGGGAACTGCTCCAACAAGGAAGGAGCTAACTGGATGCCCACAGTGGACAGGACCCTCTCCATGGCCTGGAAAGCTGGCCCACCTGAAGAGGGAAGGGAGCCCAGAACCGAGAGAGACTGCCTCGGAACTGTGGTCCCTCTCCACTCTGCAGAAACTGCCCCCGAAGTCGAACTCAAGGTAGAGCTAATGAGTGCCAAAACCCTGAAGTGCAGAGATGGCTCCAGAACCACTGGAGTCAAGCCCCATCCCTGGAAGTGACAGCATAGCCACAACCCTGAGAGTTCTCCAGATCTCAAAGAAGAACTCAGGCTAGAAATCGTAACTGGAGATGGAGAGCTCATTGGAACCAAAAGAATTGGCACCAGGAAACTCAGAGCTGGGATCTCCAAGGCCTCAGAGGAGGAAAAGTAGGTGGGGTCACAGAAGGAAGGGTTCCGGCACCAGAAGGGGCTGGAACTGAAGACACACCTGAAAGTCCCCTTGCCACAAGGAGCTGATCCACCAACCTCAACACATCCATTTCTGTCTGACTCTTGGTGGAAAGAATTGACTGGGTAGAGAAGGATTTTGGTCTTTCCAAAAAGGGGCTAGGTAACTGACCTGCAAAAGGAACTATGGACGGGAAGTATCTGGTCCTAGGAAAATCAAGGAAAGAAAATTCAGTAAAAAAATTAAAAGAATAGGAGATACTAGACCACAGCTGATAAAATCATCAAATACTTTAATCCAGGTAAAAGGTGAGCACTTTTGCAGACAGAGCTGCTTCACCAGACAGTGCAATACATCATTTCCCCATTATTTAAATGAGCTCCAACCATAGTAGTTCCCAGTAAAAGTCTCTTCACTTGTAAGTATTAACTCTTTCATAGGTTCATAGATTAGTACTAGGTTCATAGATTAGTACTAAGCTAACTGCTCTTGCAAGCCATTTTAAGCCTAGCCAATTATCCCTTGTGAGACTCAAACCCTGCACTTTGTGTTTGTAAGGCAAACACCTTAAACATTAAGCCACCCTCCCAACCACACAGAACAATTAATGAATGTCAAAGCTTAATCAAAACAAGCTAAATAGAAAACATATATATTTCAATGTAATTAAAATGTAATAAAACATGTTATAATATAGGCTATCTATTTAATGGTTTATTCAGCAATACAGGTTTAATACTGATCTTGTCATTTAAACCTTTACCCATGTTTGCATTCATCCTAATTATCCATTCTAGTTCTATTGTCTCAACCCTATTCCGGATGGCCCCTCCTCTATTGCCTACCCAAACTTTTTCAATCACCATGAACATGAAAGTATGCAATGCTCCCATTTCTATGACATGCCTGGCTAAGGCATTGGTGTCTGCCTTTCTAGATATATCATAGGCATGTTCTCTGACCCTATCCCATAGCCTGCATGTAGTCATTCCTACATAAAATGAGGAACAAAGGGTGCAATGTGCCAAGTACACTATGCTGGTGGTGTTACAGTCAGCTAAGGGTTTAAAGTGTAATGTCTTACCTGTATCTGGGTGCCTAAAAGTACCCGTCCTATCTAGGTAGTGACAATAATTACAGGAATTACAAGGAAGTGTGTCTAGGACCTGTGATGTATTGTCAGTGCTAACTACAGATCCATTCAGACGGCCACATAAAAGTCTTTTCAGAGATTTCTTGTTCTTATATGCATATTTCAGGGATCCCCCCGCTATATTACTGACTCGGTTGTCTGAGCAAAGTATATTCCAATTTTTTGAAAATATATCTTATAGTAACTTAATATTGTTCATGTAAGTCACTGCAATCCTCAAAGGATTATGCTTGGGAGCTCTCTCTTCACTTAATTCATAAGAATTTGAAAAGTAAGGTTGACCCTTACTACTTCTTAATGTGGCCATATTATATGTCACTTGCTCAATTTCCCCTTATTATAACCCCTGTCTATAAACTTCTCTTCTAGATGTTGCAGTTCTCTAGAGAATGTAGTATCATCTGCCATTAATCTGGATGTCCTTAATGCTTGTCCCTTAGTCACGTTCTTAAAGATATGCTTGGGATGCATGCTTTGTCTATGAACATAAGTATTCCTGTAACATTCCTTATGAAAAATCTCAGTATGATACTCCCCTGTATCCTTCCTCATTATATTGACATCTAGAAATTCAATGGATCTATCATAGCTCTTGGCAGTAATTTCAAAAATTGCGTGCTATTAATATCATGCACAAATAGCTCAAGACTGGATGCACCTCCTTCCCAAAGTAGGAAGAGGTCATCCACAAATCTCAGATAAAAAGGAGGGGTGGGTTTTATTGTTGTTTATATCTGGTTTTGATGTATCTATGCATATTTTATGATACACCTGTCTTATAAAACTATTAGGAAAAGACTCTGCCTATGTCTTTAAGAAGTCAGACTTTTTATTTGTTTCAATTAAGATGCGACTATTTAAGACACTTAGATAAGTAATGGTATGTATTCTGATGAAGTCTCAATTTGTTGAGATGAAAACACTTAATAAACATTATTTGGAGTGGATTTTGCTTTGGTTCCCTTCATTTTGTGGATTTTGGAGCCTATAATAAGAAAGGTAACAAGAGATCATGTAGAGGTATTAGAAATATTTTGGAAATTCTATGAAAGTCTGTATAAAGCAGAGAAATATGGAAATCAATAAAAGATACAAATGGAAATGTTTATGGATGAATTAAATATGCCAAGGTTATGGGTAGATGAGCCTCAATTACTAATGGTTAGGATAAGAGGAGATGACATAAAAATTGTGATGTATAACCAATCTACAGGAAAGTCCCCAGGAATAGATGGTATTCCTGTGCAAGTTTGGAAGCTAGGAGAGAAAAAAAAATGATAAAGATCTGAAAGGTTTAGTTTAACAATATTTATGTCCACCAGCATCCTAGAATAAAGCAGTGGTAGCTATAATACCGAAAGAGGGTAAAGATCCATCAGACCCAGCTTCATGCAGGCCCATTTCAATACTAAACTATAATTATAAAATGTTTATGTCTATAATGGCTAAAAGAATGACAGAAGTAATGCCAAAATTGATAGGTATGGATCCATGATGTTTTGTGGAGGGGATGTAAGCATTTGACAACATTAATAGAACACTGATGATCCAGAGGGAAGCAAAATGTAAGAAAATACCATTGTTGTTGGTGGGTCTTGATGAAGAGAAAGCATTTGACAGAGTAAGCTGGGACTTTATGAGGAGGGCAATTGAAGCATTTGCATTTCCTGAAAAAAATGTAAGGTTGATTAGGAGGATATATGAGGGATTGGGGGTGAAAATTAAATTGGGTGGGGTACTCTCTGATAATTTCTGCTTGAGCAGAGGAACCAGGCAGGAGTGTTCCCTTTCCCCTTTGTTATTTACATTATATTTAGAATCATTGACAGAAAATAAGGGACTCAGAAATTCAAGGATATAACTGGTATGGTAGTCAAGAAATTTCTGGCTCTGTCTGCAGATGATAATATTTTACACCTGACAAAACCAGAAAGAGACATTACAGTGTTGTGGAACATTTTGAGACAAATTCACATTTCTTTGGGATAGAAAATTAATGAAGCTAAAACAAAGGCAATAGAGGTAAATTATGTACCAAAACATGAATTGGTTCACCAATGTCCGTGCTTATGGGGGCATGATAAAGTAAAGTATATAGGAGTATGAATTAAAAATGATTCTGGTGTGGCAGCTAAGGATATGTTGTAAGAGTCTTAACAAAAGATAATAAAAAAACTGAGAAAACAGAAGATCCGTTATATGGATATGTATAGTAAGATACATGCAGTCAAAATGTTTTTAGCCCCTTTAATCTTATACGCAGGTCAGGCATGTTATTACCCAGAGGAGAAGTTGTGGATAGCAATTAATAAAGAGCTGTAGGAGTTTATCTGGGAGAAGAAGATGGCAAGACTCAAATGAGATATGCTGATTCTTCCAGTAGAACAGGGCAGATTGGGATTATCCAATTTGAAGGGGTATTTCAGAGTACACAGTTAAGGCTCCTATACATAGCACAAGCAGAAAACTATAATTCAAAGTGGAAAGGGATAATGTTGAAACAGAGGGGGATCAAGAAACAAGGAGAGACTGGGATTTTGGATGCAGGCCTTTAAGGAAAAGAACAATAATCATACAGAATATTTTATATCCATAAAGTAAAGTATTCTAAGAATTAAGCCAACACGGGAAGGGAGAAAGAAGATTCTGCCAATAGGGATGACTGCAATTAGGGATATAGACAACAGGCAAGAGGGGGCTGGAATTTATTGGAAAAAACTGACAAATACTGGAAGCAAATAACTAGAGAGGGAAAGGTAATAGAATGGGAAGATGCCAAGAATTTGTTTGGACTGCAGGTTAGAGATTGATATCAAGGATCTATATCAGAGTAATGGCAAAGAGAAAGAAACAGAGGGGTTCAAAATGAAAGACCAGCACTGGTACAGTTTTTAATAAAATCTAGAACAGAAGCTGCCATTAAAAAAGAATAATTAGTAGAGGATATAAAATATTGCATGATAACTATAAGAATCAATCAGAGGAGGTTCAAAAGGATTGGGAAGAGAGACTGAATAAGCACTTCACAAAGAAACAATGGGAGGATATATGTATGTCTCCCAAATATCCAACAAAATCTAGAAGATTTAGTAGGATTTTATAGGGAAATATTTACACAGATATTTTTATACCCAAAGTAGACTCCAGAGAATTTTTCCACAGGTAGCCAGCAAAAGTTGGAGGTGTGATGGGAAGACAAAGCTACTTGGGACCATATTTATTGGGAGTGCAGTGGGTTGGTGGACTTTAAGGATTCCCTACAGGATGCACTGTCAGACATTCTGGGTGGGCAGATTGGTGTGACTAGGGAGAGGATTTTTATGAGTTATGATACAGAATCAGAATTGCATAGACATGGTAAGGCCTTGCTTTGTGTAATTATGGTGGCTGCCAAAAAAGCAATTACTAGAAAATTGAAATCAAAATCTAAGCCAACTATATTAGAAGGAGTGAATATAGTAACAGAGATAAAACAACTGGAATTGAGATCTTTAGAAAAGGGTAGGAGCAAACTACATAGGAAAAAATGGGAATTGTGGGAACAATACATACAGTTGAGGAATGAGGTTTAAAAGAAGATAGGACTTAAATGAGATATGTAATGTTTGACTGAAAATGACTGGATGGATTACAAGTGATGTATAATGTTTGCAACTGGGAATGTGTCAGTGTGGTTTGTTTTCATTTATATAAATGTGTGATTGCTTATGTCATAAGTGATGGTTTAATAAAGATGCTTCTTGTTAAAAAAGGGGAGATTAGGAACTGAATAATGTGATATTGCTTAGGTTGTATGAGATATAGCAAAATATGCGAAGTATAATGTTTGTTAACGTTAACTTGTTAATACAGTTTGCTTACTTTTATTTAAATTTGCCTATGTCACAAGTGATAATTCAATAAAGGTGTTAAAAAAGCCTAAAAATAAATAAGGACAGATTATAAATATTCTCATGAACTTAGAAAATTGTTAGAATAACAGTATTTGTGTTAGTATGCATTTTTCTAAAGAATATAAAGTCTAAAACTCAAATGTCTGTCATTATTTAGCAACTTCAGTCCTTTTTATGAGGAACAGAAAAATATGGGGCAATAATCTGGACAGTTGAGGGGTATGCTACCTCCCTCTTACAGAGACACAGACACACACACATACACACCTATCAACCTTTTAGAGCAGGAAATCTGGACAAAGCTACAAATAATGGGGGAAGAGAACAAAGGCCCAGAAACAGGCAAACCTTTTAAATATTGCTCTTACAACCAGTGGTCAACAGGTTTTGCATCAGCATGATTTTTCTAAAGGATATGAAGTCTGAAAATCAAATATCTACCATTATTTTCTGACTTCATTTCACAGTGATTTGTCAGAAAACAATTGTATGAGAAATTGACCAAAAAGATGAGGTGAAAATCTGGACAGTTGAGAGCTATGCACTCTACCTCCCTCTTACTTACACACACACACACTGACAAACCAGCCCAATCACTACTCAACCTCTTAGTGCAAGAAATCTGGACAACCTCTAAAATAATGGTGGGACAAAGGCCCAAAAATGAAAAGCTAGAATAACAGGATTAGTGTTACCACATTTTTTTCTGAAGGATCTGAAGTCTAAAACTCAAATCTGTATTGTTAACGGGCTCCCACTCCTGCAAAAACCAAGGACAGTTGATGACCACCCACCATGTGATCTCTTGCAGCTTTTCACTCACTCCTTATTGACCATTCACACACACTATGACAAACTGGCCAAGTCACTGCTCTCCACCATAGTGAGTGACTTAACTTACTATGCCCTTGTTCAGTCCGTAACGTCCGTTGAATGTTCCGCTCATCTGGGAGGCTGGTAAATGCAAAGATGGGACAAGGAGTTGATGCAACAGGCAACCTGGCTGACACTGAACTCTTTTTTTTTTTTTTTTTGTTCTTGTTTTAACACTCTTCAGGAGGGGTTGCAACGAGTGAGGACACTAATCAGGATTCACTGTAACATAAAATAAAGTACAGTTTAAGACTGTTAAACCTGCTATTGCACCTGTAACCTGCTGCTGAGCTGACCAAACTATTAAATTGGTCTAGACGGGGGGAGGCAGACCAATGCACCATCTTAGTGGTGTTTAGTCTGATGCCTGGGGGGAGAAAAAAAATCTGTACTAGAAACGTGCCCCCCACACTCCTAAAAGAGTGGAAGAAGCCAAGTCAACTACCAATGCCCATAAAAATGTTGAGAGCACATTAAACTATGTGCAGTGCACACAACAGTTTAGCATCATTGGATTGTAACCTGAATTCCATAAAAAATAAAAAAAAAAAAAAAAAAAATATAAAGATATATATATTATTTATTTTCCTTTGGGCCGCCTTAGCCTCAAGGGACCTTTTGGTGACTGCTATGCTTTGCTCTCTGCTGGACCAGGCTCTAGCCAGTCTCTCTCTTACTTCATTACCCTGTATTTTTATTTAGTTATTCTTAGAATATGATCTTAAATAGTTATTGGTTGCATATCAAGACCTTCAATTAAATGCATGTTCCTGAGAAATGTAAATTCTGTCTAGGCTAGCCCAGTTTTTGTATCTTGAGGAATAATGTGTAAATTCACTCCAAACTCATAATACTGAATTCACATCTTCCATGCAAAATAGTTTCATAAATTTCTTTAAAAATCTACCCTCGTTTATTATATTTTCAATTCTGTGCCCCCCAGACACACCTTCACTATTGCAAATTAAATTCCTGTCCCCACCTATAAATAATATTCCTTGCTGGAAGCTGATTATTTATCCCAGAATTTTCTTAAGCTCCATTATAGCAGCTTTTGGTGGAATATAAATACATGCCAGTGTAATCCTCCTCCCTTGCCAGCAGTCCCTTAGTACTACAAACATTCCATTATTGTCTTTTTTTATCCTCTTCAGTTACTATTGGAGCTCCTCTCTTCCTTTGTCTCGGGTATTGCACTGAATAACTATCCTAAAAACCTCTATCAAATTCACGTTCAGTTCTTTCCAAGTGTGTCTCCTGTAGCGTAACTATTTGCACTCTACATTTTTAACACAGTTTACTATTCTTTCTTTTTTGTATTTAGCTGTGAGACCATTAACATTTAAAGACATTATAGAAAGCATATTCTTGAGAGATTATTACTCCCACCTTTTATATATAACGCTTTTTTTGTTAAATGTTTTGAAGATAGCTGGGTACAGCAGTTTGAATCTCACACCTGCTTTTCGACATTCCCTGAATAATGGGATACATTTATTTATCTTCTACCTGGTGTACGAGTAGTTATTCTCCACAAGCACTCTTTTGTCTCCCACTTGTATTTTGTCCTTCTGTCACAGTTTTGTCAGAATCAACTCCTTCTGCTGGTAACATTGCATCTTTACTATTAAATGTCTAGGTTATTTTCTCATAGCCAGGTTTGGAGCATACACATGATGTGCTCTTTCAATTAACAATTTATGTTGTGGAATACCAGTCCAGCTGCTTATTTGTGCTTCCATAAAATTAATAGTCTGTTCCTTCCAGCTTCTTGGGTACAGCAGAAAATCTGTTTTTCCCTATGTGCTCTGTCCTCTAATTCTATTATTTTTTTAAACATCTCTTCTTGTGCAGTCTCATATTCATCTAGCCTTTTCTTCATTTTGACCTCTGAGTTTTGCAATTTTATCACCTAATCTGAATATATGTTTAAAGCTTCTTCCATTTTTTCCAGTCTTTTATTATTTGAATTGATATACTCCATCAGTGTTTCATTTATTTTAGTCAGGTCTCTGCAGTTGCCTTCCTCTAAGTTACTGAAAGTCATGTCTGGAGCTTTCAGTGTTTTTTGCTGAACAGCTACAGTACTTTTCCCAGTCAGTGTTTTTTGCCACCTTTTGTAGCTGATTTTCCTTCAGGTCCTCGCTATTTCATTTTTCTTGGCACACAGAGAGTGGACTTACTAGCCAGTTAATCAAATTCACCCAGAAATCTAGGTTCACTATCTTTCTCTGCTGAGTTTGTTTTCACAGTGGGAGAGCTAGAATTGAGCTGTTACTCAATGTGAAGCCATCTTGGTAGTCTCTAGATTTATTTAATAATGTTGACTAATATAAATTATGAGACCAAAGGCAAAATAGTTAAGCTTTTTAATATAGTAATGATTCTTGACTCTGCCTTTACTTGTATTACACCACTGGGACAGGTTTACATTTAAAAGACTGCAACTAATGTTTTATACTTATTTACCAGTTATACTTCCATGGTGGTGCAGCGGTAGTGTTGTCGGCTCACAGCAAGAGGTTCTCCCATTCGATTCTCGGCTGGTGTGGCTTCTGTGTGGAGTCTGCATGTCCTCCCCATGGTCGAGTGGCGTTCGAAAGACATGCGTGAATGGGTGTGTCTTCGCTGAAGGTTGGGTGTCGGGCTGGCACCTCGGCACCGTAAAAATCGACTGCCAATCATTAGCAGACCGGAGTTCTGCTGTGGTGACCCCTAACCGGGAAAAGCTGAAAGAAAAAACGTCTGTATTTGTCTGCTGCTGGCAGCACTGAGTATTAGCTTATTTTGCATTATAACTAGTTCATTCTTGATCTCAAATCATGCTGTAAACAGTTAATATATGTGTTTAAAAGTTTTTGCACAAAGAGAAATGCCAATAAATCAGATTAAAACCAGAGAGAATAGTTTGTGATACATAGAGTTACATGCTTAACTATGACAAGTTGAAATGTAAACACTCATTGTCTGATATGAAGTTAGTCTGTTAGGATTATATAAACATTTGATTATATCAGCAATATGTGCCAGAATAACAAGTGCACTATGTAATGGCATTGCATAGTAT
This sequence comes from Protopterus annectens, assembly GCF_019279795.1. NCBI lineage: Eukaryota > Metazoa > Chordata > Ceratodontiformes > Protopteridae > Protopterus > Protopterus annectens. Next base: position 1,134,480,213 of record NC_056737.1, read on the forward strand.
GTAAAATGAAAATACTGCTCATAATAAAATGTTGCTCCTTAAAGAAGAGAGAAAGAATTAAAAAGAGTGAGAGAAAGCCCAGTGCCATAGATGAATAAATCCCTGGCTATAGCACAGGAAACCAGTCTAATTAGTGGCTTGGGCAGTTGATGGAGCTGGCAGCAAGGATGGGTGCACCTACCCTAAGGGGAGGGGGGCACAGATGACCACAGTCTGTAACCATCCTTTAGAGAAAGAAGGCAGACTCACAACTTGGGGAGTGGCATCTGTGTAGTTCAAACGAAAAACTGGCAGTAGCCTTCATCGTACAAATGCACAGGAGCTTGCACTTGCTTATGGAAAGGTGCTTTAGCTCCTGCACTGATGTAGGTCACAGGATGTTACGCCATAGTACAAATGTCTTCATTACCAAGCTACTAGCAAAGACACAAGCAGCCCCCCCATAGCTGCCAGAATGACTGCCCCCTCCCCAGGGCAGCTCTGAAAGATGAGCTTGAGTTTGTATAGGGAGGCTTGATGAATAGCAGGTTTAAGGGCAAAAAGTATAACAAAAAAAAGTGTGTGCCAATCCTGTTTCTAGCAGGACTTTTCAGTGCACTGTAAAGAAGCAATTCAAAGGCAGATTTAGTGCTGCAGTGGTATGAAGACTCTGGCAAGTAGCACTATACTAGTATTACTGGATAGCCCCACATACAAATACAGCAAGTCGACGTCTACTGCCCTGCAGTCTTATAGCGAGATCAAAAAAGCTTAGCAGAGTGATTCAGAGACAGCTATCCTATGCCATTTCAGAGCAGGGAAGTGAGGATTAATTGCAGGAGTTTTACAGTGTACACCTATTGCTGTCTATAGCAACAGTGTGCGCGCCAGTAGTACAACAGGTGAGTAGTGTGTGTGTGTGTGTGTGTGTGTGTGTGTGTGTAGGGGCATGACTGCGTCTTTCAAGGTGTTTGCATGACATACGTGTGTGTGTGTGTGTGTGTGTGTGTGTGTAGGGGCATGACTCTCTTTATGACATATGTTTGTGTGTGTTTGGGGGGGCATGACTGTCTCTCTCAAGGTGTCTATATGACGTACGTGTGTGTGTGGGTAGGGGAAAGCCAATGTCTATCAAAGTCACTGTATGATATGTGTGTGTGTGTGTGTGTGTGTATGTGTGGGGGCATGATAGTAACTATCAAGGTATTTGTATGACGTGTGTGTCTGGGACATGACTATGTCTATTAAGGTGTCTGCATGACACATGTATGTGGGGGGCATGACTGTGTCTATCAAGGGGTCTGTATGATGTATGTGCGTGTAAGGGCATGATAGAGTCTATAAAGGTGTTTGACGTGTGTCAATTTAGGCAGTTTTATTTGAATGCCTCTGTGTTCTTCAACCAAAAAGAAAGGAAATTGCATGTTTCTATGTATAACCTGCATTCAGTGCAGAAAGTTGATTGCTTTAAACTATACTGGTCTCTTGAAAAGACTCTAGTGTAATGTCAGAATTAAATATTCATATTTGAATATGGATAAGGAATCCAGGACAACTGTTAATTTCAGAACGTAATGTGAGATATCCCATATGATACCTAAGTGCTGTTGTTTTAGTATATGTATTTTTTAAGTGCACTATATTTCTTTAATAATCTAATTGATGCTTGTTAATGTGTTGTTATCAGGAAGTAAAATTCTTTAAAAAGCAATGATTTTTACTATGTCTGATGAAGCGGCAAGTTTAAGCCGTGAAAGCGCTTACATCAATAAACTGCTTTATGATATTTTCGTGAATTTTGTGCCTTGGTTTGCTCTACCAGTATTTCAAGATAATTGTTCTGTTAGCCACGGTTGTGGCTTTATCTGGGAGTGCATTTATACCTCTGGAGAATGACTGTTTTCATTTCTTTCCAACAGATGAAAAAATTACCTTGGGTCCAGTCCACTCATAATATTCGAACAAATAAATAAAATAAAACAATACACTTTTAACTTAATATGAGCCTGAAGTGTTTCACCATTCCATTATAATCTGTCTTTAAGATGTCAGGTTGCAGGATGTGTTATGACGAATAATTATGGCTTTACGGTTAAAGTAACATGCTGCTAATAAATAGTGCTTTAATGGCCTGAGTTTGATTCCCAACATGCATACTGAGTTAATCACAACATGTCCCTGTGTCTTCTCACGTATGAACCATTTGCCCCTTCTGGGTCTTAGCCAGTTAAATAAATAAATGCAACCATGTTTGTTCTGCCTTATTCCAATCCTGAGTGAGCGACAGAGTGGAAAGCACCTCATGCTGCAGAAAAAGTTGACAGGCGGCAAGCTCTCAAGTATACAAGACTGGATATAAAATTGGAGGGGTCTAGAAACAGAAAGAAAGGAAACATTATTTCTGTTCTTAAAATTATGCTGTGTCAGTTCCCTTCATATTAACCAGTACTATCATAAGTACTATGCTTCATTTACCATCTTTAATTTGAAGTTCTATCTTAAGCATCACACAAGTTACAGTTATATAATATCATAAGCACAATGCAACACTCACTCTTTTTAATTTAAATCTGTAATTGTGTGTGTTCTGCACCAATTGCTTCTTCTAATATGAAGCTATGATGACGTAGGGACTGCATTAATTGGGGCAAAGCTCGTGTCTCACCCCTTGCAACACATTTGCCTTCATTTATTTAAAGTTATAGTGCTCCTCCTATCCTTAACACCATACTTCTAATTTAATATCCAAGTTGCACTACCTCTTAGCTGTACAGCCTTCTTGGTACCATGGCTAAGAATGCAATTCTTGATATTGACAGTGAACACTTATCAACTGCAATTATTCCTCAACCTCTTTGAACTGATGTCGACACCAAACCTTCTGTATACATGAGCAAATGTAGTGTAGACATATCATTTTCAACTGCTATATAACCAAAACAAAAAAAACTCCATGGTATTCAGCCAAGAGGTACTGTGCAATCCGTTTATTAAAATACCAACTGCTATATAGTTTATATATGCAAGCAAAGGACAAGAGAGGGAAACCCAAAATGTTTTAATTAACTTACATGCTAGTCAAGTACCTGCATGCTCTCTCACTTAGTATTGTTCTGTGGAGAGATGCACTTACAAAATTTGTTGCATATTGGCATTAGGTTATACATTGAATATGATGAATAATTCCAGGGTTCCACATTTTATTTACTGTTTTACAGTTGCAGAAACACAACAGTAAAGCTGAAAAGTAACAGGGAAGCTTAGTTTTTTTTTCACGTCAGCTTTAGCTTCATTTCCTTTACTCAGCATCTTGTTTCTCTCCTGGCCACCATACTGATGCATTTATTTCCCCTTGCTTAAAGCGGTATGGCTCACTCATTCCTCGGAGGTGATACTTCATTCCTTCACTGAGCATCTAGGGCTGCCATACTGACAAATTAATTTCTCCTTTATGAAAGCCCTATGGCTCATTCATTCCTTGGAGGTGAGGTGTGAGTGGACCAGGACCAGGAACAGGAATGTCATCCATGCACTGGCAAATGGTTTTATTTTTGGTCTTCTGACCACAGCTCTTGCCAGGCAACTTGCTCACTGTCTGGCTTACAAACAGTGATGTAATGCCTCAGGGCTGTCCCCCCTTTCAAGCCAATTCTCCTATGTGGTCTACAGTCATCACCAAGGAATGTAATATGGGGCTGTGCACCATGGTCATACACTCCATGTATCCCCCTGCAGAGAGGTGAACTTGCTAAACCATGTCATCCCCTTCTTCCATGCATTAGCTGCAAAAAGCACCTGAGCTGCTAACTGAACTTCAACTGCCTGGGTTGTAGCCAGGGTTCTTGTATGCCATTACATCTGGCTGGTTTTATGATCTTGAATTTACTCCTTAGGCAACATAGTCAGAGTACTACCATCACAGAACTCATCTACTTCACAGGCAACATAGAAGGTCAGAGTAGTATTAGTGAAGCCAATCATGGCAGTTCAGTCAGCATAAAGCATGTAATTGAAATTGGTTACACATTGTTCATTGAGGAATATTAGTGAGTAAATCACATGTACCAGTATTACAGGCAAGTATAAAGTTGTCATACACCATCCCAAACCACACACTTTCTACTTTTTACACAAAGTGTTCACAGAAAAGTTAAGTGAATCTGAAAGTTCCCTATGGCAATGTCAGCACTTATTGGTAGACCAGCTGAATTTTGTAATATATTATGTCAAAGAGGATGGCCTGTATGATTCAGACCATGTGCTGTTTTCACCACAACCAGAAGAATGGACAGATGCAGCCACCTTTTGGGGACCCCCTCCCCCCAAGAAGATCTTACATTCACTGTAGGTGATTGAAATAGTAAAGCTGTTATAAAAACTATCAGGCATGTTTGGCATCAGTATATAAAATGAAGCAGACACAAGACTGTTTTTCTGCCAAGGTAATTCAGAAGTCACAACAGCCTAATAAATGGTTTTACATGGGTATATCATCAAATGGACATTACCACAATAAGATCAACAATATCCTTGTCAATTAGAGATGAAAGAATTCTATATAGTCAGCAAAATCAAGATCCTGAGCTGTTGCAGAGACCATCCAATTCTTACTGTAAAGTTTAAACTGGCTTAGTAATTTTTCTTGTTTTCTGCAAATCAGGTTTCAGCAGAGCAATTCTACCAATGAACATCTACTGGAGATGAAGAATAGATATAAGGGATTAGGCATGATGGACAAAGTACATGAACTATGGACAGAAGTTTGAAATATTAACCAGGAAATGGCAAAACATTCTAAATAGATTAAGAAGGCAAAATGACTGTGAAGTCTTTAGAAGTGGCTGAGGAAAGAAGGATATCTAAAGACAATGGTGACAGGGTATATTATATAAAACTTTAATGTAGAATTTCATAGATAATAGCAAGAGTAGTTTGGGAGGGATGTAGAAATGAGCAATGCAAAGAACTGGAAGAAGGCAACAAAAGGTGAACAGATATATTCAAGAACATGAGTTATATTAAGGGAAACATCCAGGTACAAATGGACATGACTAAAGAAAAAAATGGGAGAAAACCTGACAGAAACAGAAAAGAAAAGATCACAGAATTCAGTCAGAGTAGTACCACTACAGAAGTCAGTTGCATCAAAGACAACATACTAAGTTGACATGGACACTAACATCACTAACACGTACAATGATGTGTTCTCTAACTACAGCCAAACATCCTGAAGAGTGAAGTTAAATGGATACTAGAAAGCATTGCTAATAAGGCTGAGCCATCAGCCGAATTGTTCAACATCCTACAAAATGATAATGTAACACTGCTGCATTTAAGTTGCCAGCAGCTGTGGAAAACAAGACAGCAGGAATTGTATTGGAAAATGTCAGTTTGTATTCAAGTCCCAAAAATGGTCATTGCTGCATAGACTGTTCCAATTATAAATCACACTTGTAGAAGGTACTGCATTCCACAAATTAGAACTATTTCCCCAATGCTAATGCTAGGGTGACTGCAATTCAAGCTGAGTGAAAGTTCGACATGACAGAAGCTCAGTGTAAAAGAAGACATGTTGGAAGAGAAAATTACTCAAATTCAGATGACCATGAACTTGGAAAACATTGAAGTCAAAGAAAAAAAAATCAAGTTTCAACGGATTTTGCCTTGAGAAAGAAGATCACCAACATTAGCATTTTTGAACTCCTGGAGAGACCCCCCCCCCCCCTCACACCTACTCTAGAATTTCTTGAAAGGAGAGGAAATGTACAGTAGGACTTTTGTTATTAAAACACTTATAAAAGAAAATTAATTGTGCTTAAAACCGTAGAAAGAATAGTTAACAATCCAAAAGCATTATGGTCTGCTGAGGAAAGTTTTATGAGGTTAGTTATTTGGTACATCCATTAAATGAAGCTTTTAATAATTAATCCAAACATATGTGTCTGTGGTATATATTTTTTATGTTGCATAACAATAAAATAGATTTCGCTGTGGTTATTTTCACCTTCAGTGGGTTTCTTTCCAAGTTTATAACAGTGCATATGCCCGCTATGACATGGAAGGAAAATGTGACTTGGTATGGGCAACCGATCATCTTTTCCAAGCATGCATGGAAAATACTTGTGACATCTGTACGTGTGCTGTGGGCTGCACAGGAATTACCTGTTTCTACTACCATACCCACAGCAAAATCATGTGCAACTGAATGTAAATTGATGTATTTCCACACAATGTCAGAGCTTTTTAAGGTAATGTTTTCACAACCACCAAACCCAATGTCCCACTTTCCCCCTTCCACCCCAGTAGTCAGCTAACCAGACTGTGCCCCCCTTTTGCAAATTCCTGGCTCTGCCACTGAATTAAGTGTTAACAACTCAAAGATGTGGGTGGGTAAAGTAGGAGGTTGTGTATGACAGTGTTAAAGATTAGTGAATCGTGTGTCAGTTAGTAGTCTGGTTAGGTTATTTCTTTGCTTTAGAAATCCACAGATGACAGTGTTGTATCTGTAACAGAAGGCCAGTGACTTGCTTATGAATTCCCTTCTCAAGCAGTTTTGTTAAATGTGGAAGCAGTGAAATGGGCATGTTATCAGAGGTGCTTAGCTGGTTTGCTAGGATGTGAATTAGAACTCCACCTTCTCACACTCTTGGAAAGGGGTGGTGTGTAAGGTGTAGGTTAGAAATGTGCTAAGTGAGGAGTAACCATGTCACCATGTAATTTGAGGATCCATGGGTAGAGAACACTGAACTCAGCAGATCCGTGAAGGGCTAGTATAAAAGAAGAGGGATCTTTCAAGTATAATGGAGAATGATGAGATTCAAATGAGTGACTGGTGGAAAGGTATAGGTGACATGGTTTTAGGAATAGGTTCTAAATCTTTTGCAAACTGCTCAGAACTCAAACAAAATGGAGGTGGTATACTTGCTTTTGAGTGACCAAGTACAATACTGACTTCCCTTCAGAACGGCCATGGACAAGAAAATGCTGATTGCTGTTTAGACACATCCTGCAACTAACCTTCGACTAGTTATGAAGGTGAGAATAAGTGTTATAGTCTTCAGTGTTGCTCGTATTTTTCCAAATGGCCCAGGCTGCATCTCTCAGTTTAATCAGCAAGAAGACCACACTAGTCATTCATGGTAAATATAAAGGTTTGTGGAACCTTTTCATTACTGGGAAGAACTGGTTTTGGACATCATGTAGGGTAGCTGCTAAGATGGAAGCATCAATATTTGTAAATGTAGTTTAATAGAAATCAGCCCAGTTATAGGGACTCCGCATTCTGAACTAGTTGGAGTTTATCTGAAGAATGATTGCAGATGTGGTACAAGATTGGGGTGGATATGGCTTATTATGAAGCCTCTACATTATGACTACACAGTGGTCACAGTGATGCTAGGTGGGTTGACATTGATGGTTGTTACTTCATTAAGTTGGTAAGTAAATCATGGACAGAAGGGCTGAGGAAGTTTAAAGTCACCTACAATTAGAATGACATTTTTGTTTTTAACAATGAAGGTGTTTATGATGTCAAAGGCTGTCTGGGAGACAGCTGGTGGAAAATATAGAATAGCAAAGATTAGGTCCTTCCCTTTATAGAGAAGTGAATGTCAGTCATTTAGTTAAGGCAAAATTCATCTCTGGAGAGTGAAAATAGCTATGCTATCACAATTTGTATGTTGTTTTGAGAGAAGTATACAATGTCAACCTATCTTCATTCTTGAGCAATCAAATGCACTAACCTGTGGATTTTTTTTTCATATACTACAACTATAGTATTGCAACTTGCTACACATTACATGTACACACACTACACTACTGGCATGTCTTTTAAACTTAGGGATATGTAAAGTTAGATTCTCGAAGAACAGAATTATTTAAGCAGCTAGCAAAACTCATGTGTGGTCTGGTTACTCATTCAAAGTGCTTAAAGTAACTGGCTGCAAAGATGTATATTGAGCACATTGGCAGTCCCAGATGCTTTTCAGAGCTGTTTGAAGTAGCTGTGTGGGTCCCACCAGTAGTGAATTTTGCACCTTTGTTTTTGTGTGACTGCACTGCAAGACTATGACCTTTGTGCATAGTCTTCAGAACACTAACATCCCTGCGAGAAGCAAGTAACCACTAAACTACTAAGAACGGAACAGCTGAAAATGATTCAGAAGTAACTTCTTTGACTAAAGAAAGTGGGAACAACTAACCATCAGGTTTATTTAAATATAAAATGCATTTATTTTACCTACATGGCTTCAGGGCTTTGAACAAGCATTCTACCAGTACCATCCTGTTGTAATCTATTTTTTAAACACCTTTATTGAATTATCAATTGTGACATGTGCAAATTTACATTTATACAAAAGTAATCAAACTGTATTAACAAATATTATACTTCACACATATTGCTAAATATCATACAACCTAAGTACATTACATAAATTATTCAATTCATGCCCTTTTTAAAACAAGAAACAACTTTATTAAACAATCAGTTATGACATAAGCAATCACACATTTATATAAATGAAACCAAACCACATTGACACAATCCTAGTTGCAAGCATTTGAAATCACAAACCATAGTGACACACTCCCAGTAGCAAACATTATACATCACTTATAATCTACCCAATCATTTTCAGTCACACATTATATAGCTCAGATAAGTCCTGCCTTCTTTCAAACCTCAAACCCCCTGTAGATATTGTTCCCACAATTCCCATTTTTCCTATGCAGTTTGCACCTACCCTTTTCTAAAGATCTCAATTCCAGTTGTCTTATCTCTGTTACTATATTCACTCCTCCTAATATACCTGGTTTAGATTCTGATTTCCATTTTCTAGTAATATTTTTTTAGCATCCACCATAAATAGGCACACCAAGGCCTTGCCATGTCTAGACAACTCCGATTTTGTATCATAGCTCAGAAGAAAACATCTCCCTTGTCACACCACTCTGCCCACCCAGCATCTCTGACCGTGCATCCTGCAGGGAATCTTGATGTCAGCCAACCCGCTGCTCCCAAAGAATATGTCCCCAAGGGGTCTACTTCACCTTATCGCATGTTGAAAATACCGAATGGCAATATTGTTGTAAATGCCGTACATCGAAAGTGTTGTGGGATCATGGTACAGTGGGGATGAGAAAATTTGCTCTTTCCTCACTGTAGTGCGATCTCGGAGTTAGTATATATAATTAGCGGGGGGTGTGGGGGGCACAGCCGCCCACAACAGTTTCGATGTACGTCATTTTTGATGTTTATGCCGTTTGATATTGTCATCTTTCGAAAAGGTAATATAGACGCATCCCCAAGTACCTCTTTCTTCCCGATCACACCTCCATGTGCTGTCTACTCAAGGAAAAATTCTCTGAAGTCTACTTTGAGTATAAAACTATCTACGTAAATATTTCCAAGCAAAAATACTAAATCTTTTAGATTTTGTTTCATATTTGGTAGACACACACATACATCTTCCCATTGGTTGTGAATTTCTGATCCAGTCTTTTTTCCCAATCCTTTCTAATCTCCTCTGAATGATTCTAATAGTTTTCATACAATATTTTATATGGTCTACTAATTATTCCTTTTTTAATGGCAGCTTCTGTTCTACATTCTAATAAAATGTCTACCAGTGCTGGTAATTCATTTAGGACCCCCCTATTTCTTTATCTTTGCCTATACTCTGATATCAATCCTTGATAGGGAAGGCAATCTCTAACCTGCACTCCAAATAAATTCTTGGCCTCTTCCCATTCTATTACCTTTACCTTTCTAGTTATTTGTTCCCAATATCTTGGTTTCTTTGCCAGTTTTCCCCAATAAATTCCAGCCCTCTCTTGCTCATTGTCTATATCCCTAATTGCAGTCATCCCTATTGGCAAAATCTCCTTTTTCCATACCAGTGTTGGAATTCGTTCTTAGAATATTTTCTGCTACTTTATGGATATAATATTCTTATGATTATTGTTATTCTCCTTAAAGGCCTGCATGCAAAATCCCAGTCCCTCCTCGTTTCTTGAGCTTCCCCGTTTCAACATCATCCCTTTCCAATCTGAATTATAGTTTTCTGCTTGTGCTATGTATAGGAGTCTTAACTGTGTAGCTCTGAAATACTCCTTCAAATGGGTAATCCCAATCTGCCCAGTTCTACTTGAAGAATCAGCTTATCCCACCTGACTTTTGCCATCTTCCCCTAACAGATAAAGTCCTTTAGCTCTTTATTAATTGCTATCCACAACTTCTCTGGTTGATAAAAATATGCCTGACCTTTGTATAAGGGGACTAAAAACATTTTGACTGATTGTATCTTACTATCCATATAACAAAGCTTCCATTTTCTCAGTTTTTGTATTATCTTTTGTTTTGTCTCTTCCGACATATCCTTAGCTGCCACACCAGAATCGTTTTTAATCCATACTCTTAAATATTTAATTTTATCATGTCCCATGTGTATTTTTGCTGAACCAATTCATGTGTGGGTACATAATTTATCGTTATTACCCTTGTTTTAGCTTCATTAATTTTGTATCCTGAAAAGATTTGACTGTCTCAAAGTGTTCCACAACACTGTAATGTCTCTTTCTGGTTTTGTCAGGTATAAAATAATAACATCTGAAAATAGAGACAGCTTTTCTTGACTATCATATCAATCATATCTTTAAATTTCTGAGTACCTTATTTTGCCAGCGGTTCTAAATATAATGGAAATAACAAAGGGGGAAAAGGACACCACTATCTGGTTCCTCTGCTCAAGCAGAGAATATAGGAGAGGACCTCACCCACTTCAATTTTCACCTCCAATCCCTCATATATCCTCCTAATCAACCTTACATTTTTTGTTCAGTTAATGCAAATGGTTCCATTGCCCTGCTAATAAAGTCCCAGCTTACTCTGTCAAATGCTTTCTCTGCATCAAGACCGACCAGCAACAATGGTATTTTCTTACATTCTGCTTTCCTCTGGATCATCCATTTTCTGTTTATGTTATGAAATGTTTACCTCCCCTCAACAAAACCAAAGTGATCCATATGTATCAATTTTGGCATTGCTTTTGTCATTCTTTTAGTCATTATAGACATGAATACTTTATAATCGTGGTTTAGTATTGAAATGGGCCTGTATAAAGCTGGGTCTGATGGATCTTTACCCTCTTTAGGTATTACAGCTACCACTACTTTCTTCCAGGATGTTGGTACTTCTCCTCCTCTAAAAATATTGTTAACCAAAACCTTCCAGATCTTTATTAGTTTTTTCCCTCCTAGCTTCCAAACTTCCACAGGAATACCATGTATTCCTGGGGACTTTCTTGTAGATTGGTCATACATCACAATTTTTTTCTCTTCTCCTCCTATCCTATTAGTAATTAATCTTCTACCTCTAACCTTGGCATATTTAATTCTTTCATAAACATTTTAATTTGCATCTTTCTTGATTTCCATATTTCTCTGCTTTATACAGACTTTCACTGAACTTCCTAAATATTTCTAATACCTCTACAGGATCTCGTTACCTTCCTTGTTATATGCGCCCAAAGCTCGACGACAGCCCTTTCTACTTTTTGTTGCCGGAGTCATTGTGCTAAAAGTTTTTGTGCTCTACTGTTATCAAACAGTTGCTTAACAGCAATCTTTCTAAACTTGTGCATATTCTCAAGGTAATCCATTTTCTGCTTAGCAATCTGCAGCTAATCCTCCTCTTATTCCCCTATTCTGCAATACTTTAACCTTTGTCAGTACCTCTAAATAATTCTTGATACTTAACCATAGTGCCATTTATTTTATTTCCACCCTATTTTTAAACTCTACATTAACTTTATCTCACTCCTTAGCTATAGTTTCAGAAGAATTTTTTATCCTCTGTAATAGTTCCTGAATAATCTCCACTCCCAATTCATTTAATGCCTCTCTTTTCAAGAGACAGGTATGAAAGCGCCAGTGCCTCATTTTTATTTCATTACCCTGTGTTTTTATTTTAGTTATCATTGGCATTATCTGAAATAGTTATTGGGTGCATATCAGCACCTCCAATTAAATGCACATATCCCGGTAAAATGTAAATTCTGTCTAGCCTAGCCCAGTTTTTAGATCTTGGGGAAAAATATGTAAATTCCCTCCAAACTCCTAATACTGAATTCACATCTTCCATGCCAAATATTTTTATAAATTTCTTCAACAATTTACCCTCCTTTGTTATACTTTCACTTTTGGGCCCACCAGACATCTTCACCATTGCAAATCACATTCCAGTCCCCACCTATAAATTATATTCCTTGCTGAACACTGATTATTTCTCCCAGAATTTTCTTAAGCTCCATTATTGCAGTTTTAGGTGGATTATAGATACATGCACGTGTTTTCCTCCTCCTTACCAATAGCCCCTTAACACTACAAATCTGCCACTATTTGCTTTATTATCTTATCACTATTGGAGCTTCTCTTGCAATTAATATAAATACTCTCCTTTCATTTGTCCCAGGTATTCCTCTGAATAACCATCATGAAAATCTTTCTTTAGCAAATGTACATGGTCAGTTCTTTCTAAGTGTGCCTTCTGTAACATAGCTATTTGCACTCTACATTTATTAATGTAATTCACTACTCTTCTTGTTTTGTATTTATCTGTGAGACCATTGACATTTAAAGACATTACAGAAAGCATCATTGCATTAAAAAGTTATTATTCCTACCTATTATGTATAACACCTTTATGTTAAATGTCTAATTCCAGCTTTTGTGTTACATGCATAAACTGTTTGACAGGTTGAACTTTTATACAGTTGTTTCTAGCATATCCATTTGAGCCTATGTCACTTCTAACAAAACTTTTTGTTTTATTGAAAGCCCTCAAACAACCCCCCCCAATACCCCATTAAACCTATTAAGTTAATACTAACATACCAAACTATGTACATCTTTAAATACTAAAGTTTTACCCTCCTAATAGGAACACAAGTCCCAAAGTGACAGACACATTCACATACTTAAGTTAACCTAAAAAGGTTAAATATGCTAATATGCATAGTGCAGCCTGTGTTTCTAAGTGCTAATTGTTTTTGTCTTTTCTTTATAGCTTTCCCAGCTGGAAAACCTGGAATGCTTTCAGAGAACATTATCTCTGAGCAAATTTCTCTTCTCAGTTTTTTGTCTTCAGCCAATCACTCTCCACCAGACTGCAGCCAGTTTCTCTTTATCGGATTGTCTTCATGGAGACACAAGAACCAGGCAGCCTGTTTCTCTTTAACAGATTGTTTCCATGGAAACGTGAAGACCAGCTGCAGAATTGCTACTGAGCATACATGTATTTGCTGGGAAAAAAGCCTCATAATATTTGATATTCTTTTTCATTTACTTGCTTACTCTTAAAACTTGTTACTAAATCAATCTAAGTTCCTTAATCCACTCATTTCCCCATGCAGGAATGGAAAATCACACATTAATTTTTCTTTTGTCATGTTCTTTTAACCAGGCTTTTTTCACTGCACTCCCTACATTTCTTAAAACTTAAGAAAGAAGTGGAAAAAAAGAACAGCAGCACCTGTTTACAATCCCCATTACACTTAAAATAACTGAGAAAACATTACTTTATAACATGCAAGGAAAACCATACACCACAAAAATAGTGCAAGTAATAAAATAATTCTTTACTTTTTTTTAAATTTTATTTTATTTTAACATTTGTTAACCGGGAAAGTCTGACTTGGAATGAGCCAATTTTCAGCAGAGGCCCAGGGAGAAATGATCCAGATTCGTCTTTGTAACATGGGAGGAAACTGGAGCACCTGGAGGAAACCCAAACGAATGCAGGGAGGACATGCAGACTCCGCACAGAAGGCACCCAGCCGAGAATCGAACCAGAGAACCTCTTGCTGTGAGGCAACGCTACTGCTGCACCACTGCACACAGTTAACTTTCTCCCTCCTCTTCCCCACCCCAAAGCATTTTTGAACATTAATGACATGAAGCAGGGCATATGCTTCAGAGTATCCCACAAGTCCAACAAATTCTGAAAAAGTCCAATAATTCCATATTTTCTTGTTCTGTCATATTTCAAACATATAATTATTGCACTGTAATCCCACATTAAGTTATTGGTTTTATTACTGCTCATCTCCATTTCACAAATCCTGTCTCTGCTTCATTTCCAACATACTCTCTGTTCTTCTAGTTAATGCTGATGCTCCCTTCTTTCACTCAATTTTCCATTGAAACATTGGAAAAAGCTTCACAGGTACAGTTATATCTGTGGTCTTTATTACCAGAAGAACAAGAAGCAGAATCTCTTTCTATTTCATAGCTCACTTTTTGATGGACAAACTTTTGTATTTCCTCCTTAGCATGTACTTCATCAAAACATGATTTTGTCCCTCCAGGGAAGATTACTTTGAAGATAGCTGGGTACAAGCAGTTTGAATCTCACACCTGCTTTTCGACATTCCCTGAATAGTGGAAAAAATGTGCTTCCCTTCTGCCTGGTCTACAATAAGTAATCATTCTCCACAAACACTCTGCTGTCTCCCACTTTTATTACTTTTTCCTTCTTCCACAGTTTTGTCAAAATCAACTCCTTCTGCTGGTAGGATTGCATCTTTATTATCAATGGCCTAGGTTGCTTTTCATAGGTAGGCCACTAGGCTATCGGCCCTGGGACCTATATATACCTAGCCAAAAAGGTTCCCTGGCTTTTGCCACCCAAGTAAATTATTTTCCTGTGCCCATGTCAAGCAGTGCCACAGAAGTGATCCACAGGGTGAATTTTCTATTTCCCATCCAGTTGTCAAGATTTTTCTTAAAGAAGGCCAATGAGGAGCTTTGCTTGACATGAATGGGTAGTTTATTCCAGAGTATGGGAAGTCTCTGGGACAGGAATCTATCCCTCCAGCATGTTCTGTTTATTGTGGTGGCAAGGTTTAGGTCCGTGAAGTGTGTAGTTCGAAGAGATTGGGATTTCTTTAAGTGTGGCCTGTCCAACAGCTCTGGGTTTGCATGGCTTTGTATGTTAAGCAGAGATCGCCTCTGATTAGGCGATATGTGATGCAGTACAGCTGGAGTTTTTTGAGATGGTCTGTGTATGGCATCTGTTTGAGGCCAGTAATCCTCTTAATGAGGTATTTCTGTGGCCTTTCCAATTGTTGTGGGTGTCTTGTGAGATGCATGCCAAACAGAACATTGTACTCTATAATGGGTCTGATGAGGGATGAGTAAAGAGGAACAATGACCTCCTTTTTTCTAGAGGAGAACCCTTTTGTGATGAGGTGTGCCACATAGAAAGATTTCCTGACTACTGTGGCAATGTGGTTATCAAAGGAGAGACTACTGTCCACCTGTGTTCCAAGGTCTCTTTTCACACTTTGTGTTTAGTGAGCTACCGCCTATGTGGTAGTTCATGGGTACCAAGTTTTTCCCAAAGGGGATGATAATGGACTTCTTGGGATTGAGCTTGAGGCCATGACTTTGACACCAAGCATCTGTCTCTGTGAGGCCCTTTTGTAGCATGTCTACATCATTAGGTGATTCTATTATGGCTCCCAGTTTGCAGTCATCTGCGAACTTTGTTAGCCAAAGACCTTCTGTGTTGACCTGCACTTCAGAGAAGTAGATGCCGAACAGGACAGGACCCAAGACCAAACCCTGTGGTACTCCACTCATCACTTGTCTGAAGTCAGACTTGGAGTCGGCTACTTTTACCATGTGGGCTCTGTCAGTGAGCCAGTTGGCCACCCATCTTGTGACACAGGGATTTATGCCCAGTTTCCAGAGTGGGGGATGGTATCAAAAGCCTTGGCGAGGTTAAGATAGGCTGTGTGCACTACCTTGCCCTCATCTATGGCTCTAGTGACTGCTTCAAAGAAGTCAATCAGGTTCAGTAGACATGATCTACCTTTTACAAGCCCAAACTGAGTGGGGTCCAGGGTTTGGAGGTTACCTATGTCTTTCTTTATAAGCTCCAAGATGATATGTTCCAGGCCTTGCAGACCAGCCACGTCAGGGTAATGAGTTAGTAGTTTCTGGGGTCTGTGGTGGCACCCCCTTTGTGGAGTGGGATAACCATCGCTGTACGCCATTCAGTAGGCACATAGCCTGAGGTGAGGCTATGATTGAACATTGTACTTAGGTGGGGTGCCAGTTTGTTCTGTAGTTCATGCAGTATGCAGCCTGGGATGTTGTCTGGTCCCATGGATGTTGCATTCTTGGCTTTGGAGAGTGCGGTCTTTACTTCTTCATCCATGATTACAGGGGCTTTGCATTCTTCCAGTATTAAGAAGAGTCATTTGGAGGGTTGGAGGGGGTAGGTCATTTGGAGGGTGGGAGGGGGGTAAAGTTAGCTTTGAACCTATCTGCCAGGATGTTGGCAATATCGGTTGGTTCTGTACATTTAGTGCCATTGTGCTATAGCTCAGAGCAGATCTGAGTGTTGCCACTAAGATTCTTGACATAGGTGTAGAATGCTTTGTGGTTGTCTTTGGAATCAGTGGCGATTTTATTTTCATAACTGGTTTTGGAGGATTTTATGAGGGATCTCAGCTTCTTGCTGAGGCTGACCAGGGAGTTCCTCCAATCTTGGGATTTTACTCTTTTTTGCAACAGCTTCCTCCCCCTGTTGTAGAGTTTGTTTATGGCAGGGGACCACCAGATTGGCTTTCTTTTTTTGTAGGATAGCGTCTTGGTTCTGTTGGGAATGGCATGACCCATGCACTTGTGTATGTGCTTATACAGTGCATTTGTGAAAGATTCAGCAGTCGCAGCTCTATTTTCTGTCTGCATGGGTGTCGTGAAGTTTGCCACTCCTGTCTTAAGAAGCATGAAGTTGGCTTTAGAGTAGTTTTTGATGGTAGTTTCCTTAATGGGGGGTGGGAGTGGGATATGGATGTCTAGGGTGATTAGCTTGTGGTCAAATCTGACCAGCGAGGAGTTGACCTCTGGAGTGGAACACCAGTTACCCATATTGGTAATGACCAGGTCCAGGATATTGCTGCCCCTGGTGAGGGTGTGGACAAGCTGATCTAAGGCGTTGGAATTTATAAATTCCAGAAAATGTTTGTACATGAGTAGTTTTCCCAGTTGATGGTGGAGTAGTTGAAATCGCCCATAATTAAGGTATTGGGTTGTACCTTAATATTTTCCAGTATCTTAAGAAATGAAGAGTGGGAATCATGGGGCTTGGTGGGGGATCTGTACAAGCTAAAACGTGGATTGCAGTCTTGCCCAGTGTTAGTTCCACTTGGATAATTTCGGATGCATTTTGTTGAGCAACTAGCCTGAAGGTGTGGATATCCTCAATGAATATGGACACCCCCACCTTTAGTGTTTTGGTCCAGATTAGGTGGACGAAAGGTGTGGTATGAATTATAGCCTGGTAATGCAGGAGTGCTCTCCGGAGTCTTGAACCAGGTCTCTGTCACTGCACAAATGACAATGTTTTCCATTTTAAGGAGTGCCTCAAGTGAGTGCATTTTGAGGTTTAGACTTCTAGCATTAAGTAGCATTACTCCCAGAGTCTGCTTGCTTGTAACTGTTATGGTGATGAATTTAGCTTTTGAACCTTGCCTAAAAAAAGAACTGTAGGGGTGACAAGACCCTTAGCCAGTATCTGAAATCCCAGGAGCGACAGGTGCAGGCCATCTCTGGCAAAGCATCATGGTCTGTTGACCATGTCACCCCAGACAGACATACTGGATTCCTTTAGAATGACACCAGAAGCTTAGCCAATTGTTGAAGTCAATCATTTTGTCCTTGTACTGTGGTATCATTCTGGGTGATGGCAGGATGCTACTCAGGGCTAGGGTCATACCTGCCTGGGCTACAAGATCCGAGAGCTCCTCCATGTCTCTTTTCATGTAGTCCAGGGAGGTACATCTCAGGTCATTCACACCAACATGGTTAATGACAGAGTCATATTTGTACTTGTTGTAGAGTGACCTGAGTGCATGCGTTACGTGGCAGATCCTGGCACCCGATTGGCAGCTGACAGTAACTTTCATAGCCAGGTTTGGAGCATACGCACTATGTGCCCTTTCAAACAACTCCTGTTGTGGAATACCAGTCCAGTTGCTTATTTGTGTTTTCATAAAATTAATGCAGTCTGTTCCTTCCACCTTCTCTGGTATACCTGAAAATCTCAGGTTTCCCTAAGTGCTTTGTCCTCTATTATTTTTGAAATATCTCTTCCTGAGCAGTATCATATTCAGCCAGCCTTTTCTTCGTTTTGACCTCTGATTTTTGCAGTTTTATCACCTCATCAGAATATTTGTTTAAAGCTGCTTCCATTTTCTCCACCCTTTTGTTGTTGGTGTTGATATACTCCACCAGTGTTTCATTTATTTTAACCAGGTCTGTGTACAATTGTCTTATATCTTCTTGTAGTTTACTGGAATTCATGTCTGGAGGTTGCATTGCTTTTTGCTGAACAGCTGCAGAACTTTTCCACGTCAGTGTTTCTTCCTCATTTTTTGTAGCTGATTTTTTTCTAGGTCCTCTATTTCTTTTTCCTGGCAATCAGGCAGTACACTTGCTAGCCAGTTACTGAAATCTACCCATAAACACAAGTCTACTTGCCTTCTCTGCTGCATTTCTGTATTCACACTGGGAGAGCTAGAATTAAGCTGTTACTCAATGTGCAGCCATCTTGGAAGTCATCCTGCTGTACTCTACAAACTGATGATTTGTACATTTGCTTCTGTTAGACTAGAAGGTCACTGTTACATCATCTTATTTAAAGCAATAGTTGCTGCAACTCCATGAAATTGCCTCAGTACTTCGACCTGTCCATGATCTCTGATGTTATGGTGAAAAAGGGACATTTAAAAATCAGTAAACAGTACTAGTACTTAAAGAGAATTTTTACCCTCTAACACTGAATGACTCAGCATATACTGATAAACCTATATCCACCTTGCTTTGTACTTCATTCCTTTAATGTAAGATGCTATTGCTCTCATTAAGTAAGGTTTTGAAATATGGTCCTCAGTATTTCTCTATGCACAAACTCAGATTCAATGATACATTTTTTTCTAGAGATTCAATATTCAATAGCAGGAATTTCCATTCTCATATCTATACTGACTTTAAAACAATGTGTTTTTATTACTTGTTTTTTCATTGTATCACTTGCATTAATGATGGATGCTGCATTGAACTGTAATGTACTTAGTGTGACTGTAGTAATTTTATGTCACTCATGTCTCATTGTTATATCTATTAAATTTGCCTATTTAGCCTAGGTTACGATTAAAAAGGGTTCCTAGACCAGTCCACCTACCTAGGTAACAAACATTAAACAAGTAAAGAAATAAATTCCTCACTAAAGGCCACTGACAGCTGTGACACTGGCAACAGTAAGCTATGTTCAAATATTAATTGTACATGCTTTCACCCAGGGAGTATCATAAATTACTATATTCTGAAAACAGGAAAAGAAAACGTTGCTGTATTTTTTTTTTTTATCCCCAACACTGGAATGATGTCCATTGGCTGAATTTTTAAATTGACTACTCATGGCATGGATAGCTAATTAACACCCCTTTAATTACTACTTTTGTTTGTTGAGAGACTTAAGACTCCACAAAGGATAAAAAAAAATCTGCTTGCTGCTGGGGGGTGCTACCCCATAAAGTTTAAACAGTGTTATTTTTAGAGAGCCTTTGGCATAACAGTTAAGGTTTTTGCCTCATAGGCGCAAGGTACAGGGTTTGATTTTAACTTTCCCTGAGGTAGATGGTGCAGGTGCAAGTGCAAGTGAGCTCAGAGAAAGAGGACAGCTGATGTACGGCCTGAATCCAGTTTACTTATACTTAGAGAAAGGGCATCAGAATGACATTTTGTCAAAAATGTATTGGGGGGGGGGTTAGCTCAAACAGAAAAATGGACTAGACACTATAAATTGGACATGAGTGTGTGATGTGGAAGAATTGCAACAGGGCTAGCCACCTGGCAGTGTAAACCTTGGCTCTAGATGATTGTCACTGTTGAAGTGACACCCTGACTCCATATGCAAAAATAGGAAAAAAGGGTTGTGGATGGATGGGGTAAAGTGCTCACTTAGCAAGCAAGAGGTAGTAGGATTGATGCCCGCATCCTTCAAATATGTCCAGTATACACCTATAAATCTATAACAGGCTCCCATCTATGCAAAACAGAGTCCATCCCTTACCCTATTTAAGCATAAGCTTGATCAATGGATGGAAAATCAAAAATTCACCCCAGGTTTAGCCCCAATGTCTCTAACAGACAAATGTAGACAATAATGCCCAAACTAACACACCCCCTCCACATAACCTCTAGAAACTTCCTAACCATCATATCCCCTCCTAATAAACACTCATGATACAAAGGGACACAACTGGGTTGGGTTGCACACCTAGGCTTGGAAAGGCCATGGTGGTCATTAGCCTAATATATAGCTATGAACCTATAAGATGGGTAGGGACAAGCAAAACATGACAATTAAAAAAAAGAGAACATAATGTGTGGCTCTACAAAGGGGAGATAGGAATCTGGAGCATAAGCAGTGGTTGGGGGCAGGGCATAATGACCAGATGTTTAGCAAGCACCTCTGGCTACACGGATAACAACTGCAACCAGTTCATATTATTTTAAGATGTTTAAGCTTTGGAAGAGTTCTTGTTTTTTTCTTTTCTTCTTTTTTGTTGCTGACCATGGAGTTTAGCTGTGCTGCCAGACTGGCTTGACCTGTGGAGTCTTGGAGCTGGAAATAGTGTGAACTGAAGATGCATTTGCTGTCAATGCGATGCTAGCTTTCTTCTAGCTGCTGATTAGCTGTAGAGTGCTTTACATTTTGATTACTATTGCACACAGCTGAAGTCAGTGCTAGAGTTTCACACCAAGGGTTTTTCTTTTTTCAATTGCTCTTCTGATAATTAAATTGCAGTTGTTATGGTCATTGAAAGAAAAACCTGATATGCCCCATCCTTTTTCACTTGACTATTGTCATTGCAGTAGTTTTTTTTAAGTAAAGATGTTACCAACATATTATGCCTGAATTTGTGTGTGTGTGTGTGTGTGTGTGTGTGTGCGCGCGTGTGTGACAGAGAGAGAGAGTGTAGTTTCTGTAGCTCTCGATTTCTTTTATTCAAGAATGACAGAGGTAAAAACAAGAGACAGAAAAGCATAGTTGTGTACACTTACCATAAATGTAGATGTTCGAGTGTATTCACTGTTGCAGTCATTACATTTGGGTAATCTGCTGGCAGGTTGCCCTCAGTCGGCTTGAATATCAAAGTCTTGGGTCCAGCGTCAGTTGCTGTCTCCTCTTCCATGATGTCAGGTCCTCAGGGGTATAAAACATGCAGCCGATGCCATTTTATTCAGTTTTCTTGCCCCAGATGTCAGGTGCCCCCCAAATGGGGAGCAAAAAAAAAAAAAAAAAAAAAAAATATATATATATACACACACATAAATAAAGAGCAAAATATATGTAAATGCAAGTTCAGCAACATAAAGTTTACCTTCATCTAAAAAGCAAATACACCACAAAGGCTTTAGAGAATAGTAAAGGAAATAGAAAACTCTAGAAAAAAGGGGGGATGGCGGGTGGGTAACCCGGACTGCAACAGTGAATACACTCGAACATCTACATTTATGGTAAGTGTACACAACTGTACTATGTTCTTCATGTTTCACTGTTGGAGTCATTACATTTGGGTAGAATCCCAAAGATATGGATGGGAGGATGGAACTAAATAGCATTAGGAGCGGCTATAAGGCCCTGCAGAACTGCAGTGGCAAATGGTAATGTTTTGTAAAAGTATGAACAGAGCTCCAAGTAGCAGCTTCTGGAATTTCGTTTGTTGGAACTCCTCTGAGAAAGGCTGCTGAGGTAGAGGCAGCCCTAGTGGAATGTGACCCGATTCCCTTGGGCATCGGTTTACCATGATGCAAGTAGCAGAAACAAATGCAGTGGCTTATCCACTTAGAAATAGTCTGCTTTGATATAGCCTTCCCCTCTGATCCTGCAGTAAATGCCACCAGTAGTTGTTCAGACTTTCTTAGAGACTTGGTCCTGTTTAAGTAGAATCTTAGCTGTCTGTGTACATCCAATGAATGCAGAATCCGCTCCCCCTTGTTCTGCAGATTTGGGTAAAATGTTGGCGGGTGAATAGTTTGGTTAAGAGGAACACTGGATACCACCTTAGGCATAAAGGAAGGTTTGGTCCTGAGGAACACCCTGTCCGGGTAAAATGTAATAAAAGGCTCCACAGACATGAGGGCCTGTAGTTCTGAAACCCTTCTTGCTGAAGTGATTGCCAAAAGGAAAGCTGTTTTCCAAGATAAAAACTTTATATCCGCAGTAGCTGCTGGTTCAAAAGGAGGCATGGTGAGTTTTTCCAGCACAGAATTAAGGTCCCATGCAGGAGTTGGTGATCTTCTGGGAGGCCTTCAATTTTTGGCCCCTCTAAAATACTGTTTTAGCAGAGGATGAGAAAAGATGAGAGGCTCTGTGTTGTAATGAGCTGAGATGGCAGATGCATGGATTTTCCATAAGATTTCTGCTTAGGTCGTCTGCCAGAGTATTTTGTTTTCCTGGCAGGAATTGAGCTTGAAGATGTACTTGGTAAGTCAAGGCTGGGTTCCCACAATGCCATGGCTAGTCTGCAAAGGGGGTAAGAATGTGTACCCCCCTGCTTGTTTATGTACCAATTAACCCTGGTGTTGTCCGTCTTTATCAGTAGTTGTCCTGGATGAAGTAAGTCCTTGAAGGCTGTCAGGGCAGTCTGAACAGTTAGCATCTCTTTCTGGTTGATATGCAGATACATTTGTTTTGGGCTCCATATGCCCTGAATGCATCTCCCCACCAGGTGGGCCCCCCAAGCATAGCCTGATGCATCTGTAGTTAGGGTTTAGGTGGCAAGGGGTAGAGTGAAAGCCCGTCCCTTGTTCTGGTGACATGTCTCTGCCCCCCAAAGAAACTCCTGTTGTAGGCAGAGAATGAGAGGAATCATTGTTTCCAGACTGTGACAATGTTGACTCCATAAACTTTTTAGATACCACTGTAGTTTCCTCAAATGCAGTCTTGCATATGGAATTAGTAGAATGCAGGATGCCATGAACCCCAAAGTCTGCAGAATTTGTCTTCCGGATAACTAGGTTTTGTTACCATCTGTTTGAAGTATATAGACAGTTGCCTTTGTCTGCCTGGCATAAGGTAAGCCATCTGGGCAGTTGTATTCAAGCTTGCACCCAGGAATGTAATTTTTTGAGTGGGTACCAGTTGTGATTTCTTTTCATTTATTGTGTACCCTAGGCATGTTAGAAGAATTTTTACAAACGCCAGATGTTGAAGCAGACTGTCCTTGTTTTCTGCTTGAATGAGACAGTCATCCAAGTAAGGATAGATTTGTATGCTTCTTTGTCTGCAAAATGCAATTACTGGTGCCAGGCATTTTGTAAAGACCCTGGGTGCAGTAGATAAGCCAAAGGGCAGTGCAGAGACTTGGTAATGCATAAAACCTGCCTTGAAGCGGAGGTATCTTCTGCGCGATTCCCTTATTGGGATATGCAGGTATGACTCTTAAGTCTAGAGTCACTAACCAAGCGTTCTTGCTCAGCATGGGTAATAGCTGTTGTAAAGTCAGCATTTTAAATTTTGGGATGTCCAAGAACGTGTTCAAAATCGACAAGTCCAGTATTGGACGCCAGGCATAGTCTTTTCTAGGTACCAGGAACAGTCGAATAAAACCCTTGTCCTTTTTCCTGTTCTGGTACTGGTTGAACAGCCCCCATATCCATGAGGGACGTAACTTGTTTCTGAGCCTCTGGCCACTGATTTTGTGGCAGATCTGGCCAACTGTTTGGAATTGGCCAAGTATGGAAATGAAATCTGTACCCCTGGGACACTATGTTTAATACCCACTTGTCCTGGGTAATTAACTGCCTATTTTGCGCATGAAGTGCTAATTTTCCCCCCATGGGGGCTGCCAAAAGATAAGTGCTTAGTAATGGTAGAGGGAAATCATTGAGACTGCTTACTGTAGGGTTGTGCTTTGTTTCTTCCAGATTTGGAGGTAGAGGCACTCCATTGCTTTGACCTGTTAGAACCCTGTGATTGGTATCTAGAGCCTTTTGAGCACCTGGATTTGCCTTGTGAGGCTCTGTTGGATACAGGAAATGACCAATTTTTAGTAGGCTAGTGCCTACTGAATCTGGGTGGCTGTACTTGTAAGAAATCTTTTACAGTTTGCATAGATTTAGCTTTGTCTTCCATTTTCTTTAAAACCTCTTCTGCCTTATTACCAAACAGAGTATCATGCTGTAAAGGTGCATCCAACAATTTAGCTTTAACATGATCAGGCAGATTTTGCTCCTTGAGCCAGGCATGCCTTCTAATCAGAGATCCAGTAACTGCAGCCCTGCAAGAGGCCTCCAAGGAATCAAAATCACATTGCAAAGTATGCTTTCCAACCTGTTCTGCTGCATGCAATAATTCCTGTAATTCTTTATTTTCCACACAATCAGAAATCAACATCATTTTCTGTTTCAATAAGCCCATAACATGCTGTTGATATTTAAGCATATGAAACTGGCAGTTTAAGGCCCTAATTGCCAAGGTTGCAGATGTATAAACCTTCTTTCCCCATCTATCCAGTGCCCTGGAATCTCTATCAGAGGGGGTACGATTTTTGGCTGTAGAGGCCTTTACACCTTTGGGACCCTGTGAGATAGTTTCAGGATCAACAGCAGGATTTTTGAATAAAAATTTGTGGGAGTCAGGAACCCTGTAATATCTGTCTGGCTTACTAGGAGCCAGAGGTAGGGAATCAGGAGCCATGCTTGATTCCGAAAACACAACAACAATGTCTAATACAGAAGGTATAGCCAAAGGCCTATGCTGAGGAAGAAGGAAATCCCTAAGCCTCTTTTTTGATTCTGAGAAATCTTGACTCTCCCAATGAAAATGTTCCCTTAAAGTATGCAAGGTTTCTCCAAAAGAATAATCCTCAGGAGGAGATGCAGATGGAATGGATTCTTCTGCATCTGAATCCTCAGAGTGGTATAGAAAATTCCTGATCAGAAGAGGAATCAGAAGAAATAGAAACCTGATCTGAAGATTCATAATCAGTGTCTTGCATAGGCCTCTTAGCAGGGGGGGGGGGGTTGGGAACCCCTGATCAAGGTAATTAAGTCCTTAGCCATTTTGATCATCTGTTTTTTAGGCATAGGGGCCTGAGCACGTGGCTCATGTATCGGTTTTTTAGACTTAGAAGTTTTTGAAGCTGGTATCGGTTTTATATAGAAATGTTGAGGCCTGAAAACAGCCTCAGAAGCCGGTGCCTGCTCAGCGGCTCCGGACCCATCCGAGGGAGAGACATCCATGGGTTCAATACTCTGAGAATCCCGCGCATACCCGACTCCGCATGGGTCTCGGTAGATTCCTGCGACTCAAAAATAGCGGGTATCAGGGGCTGCGAAAGCACCTCACTGAGTACCAGCGGACCGGTGACCGGCTTAGAAGCTTCATCATCGGTTTTGGACCTCGACGTTCTGCCTCTTTTTCTTTGCGTTTTTTGTGAACTCCGGTAGTCGGATTGTTATCAGACATTTCAGGGTAATTAAATCTGGATCCAAAATATTTTGAAGCAAAAATATACTGACGCTTAATAGTGCGTTGGTTAAATCTAGCAAAAAACCGACAGCAAGGCACGTTATGATCTGGGGCTAGGTAAGGAATACAGTACAAATGAAAATCCTTATGAGGTATTTGCTTCCCACAAGTAATGCAATTATTAACTTTTACTGACATTGGTAAGGAGCAAGAAAAAGACTTTGGTTCTGAAACTCGAATGCAAAAATTTCAGGAGTCAGCCGAGCGGCACTTGCGAACTGCTTCTGCTTCGGGCACCGCTCGGCAAGAAAGACTGAATAAAATGGCGTCAGCTGCATGTTTTATACCCCTGACGACCTGACATCATGAAAGAGGAGACAGCAACTGACGCGGGACCCAAAACTTTGATATTCAGGCCGACTGAGGGCAACCTGCCAGCAAATTACCCAAATGTAATGACTGCAACAGTGAAACACGAAGAACATCTTCATAGCAGGGTCTACTCCAATTGCATCATGTCATACTATAATGAGCAGCATCACTGACATCAGTCCTTGGTGATTTACCAGAAATTCAAAATGTCTGAAAGGGTAACTATATGACTAAAATCAGGAATATACTGCAAAATCATGGATACTTAAGAACTATGCACTCACTCTTACCTCCAAGAATCAGGGACAAACCCAGAAATAATCAGCAGAGACATTTTGAAATATTATTATTAAGTTGAGGAGATTTAAAGATTAAGAGAATGTGAATTAACGTGCATTTTCTAAAGTAAAAGAAGTGTGTAATTGTCATAATGTATTAACACAGTTTTCAAACCTCCCATCTCCCAAATGTGGAACACAACCCCTCTCATAAAATGTGCATCTCGTAATGGAGCACTTAACCTCAATGTAGGAAGCTGATATACTTTATACTAATACAAAAGTTCTTTTGATGGATTCCTGACTGAAAATGTGGAATGTTCCTCATTAGGTTCACTCGAGACACAATTAGGTGTAATCTACCACCTTTTCTTTAAAAACTGCCAATTTTAGAAGGGCAGAGCAAAATTCTTTTTTTTAAATAGTTTTATTGAATTATCACTTGTGACACTGGCACATTTAACATTTATATAAAAGTAATCAAACTGTATTAACAAGTTAAAATTAACAAAACATTATGCTTCACATATATTGCTATATATCGCATTCTGATGAGTTTGGATTACTGGTTTGCTTTGCATCCTCCGTTTTTGTGTTTAAAATTAACAAAACATTATGCTTCACATATATTGCTATATATCGCATAACCTAAGCAACATTACATAAACTATTCAATTCCTGACCCCCCCCCCCTTTTAAACAATGAACATCTTTATTAAACCATCACTTACAACATAAGTAATCATACATTTATATAAATGAAAACAAACCACACGGACACAATCCTAGTTGCAAGCATTTTACATCATAAACCATACTGATGCACTCCCAGTTGCAAACATTATACATCACTTATAATCGGCCCAATCGTTTTCAAACATTACATAGCTCATTTAAGTCCTGCCTTCTTTTAAACCTCATTCCTTCCTTG
This sequence comes from Protopterus annectens, assembly GCF_019279795.1. Lineage (NCBI taxonomy): Eukaryota > Metazoa > Chordata > Ceratodontiformes > Protopteridae > Protopterus > Protopterus annectens. The sequence goes on from NC_056737.1 coordinate 1,134,507,325, forward strand.
TATGTATTGTTCCCACAATTCCCATTATTTTCTTATGTAGTTTGCGCCTACCTTTTTCCAAAGATCTCAATTGCAGTTGTTTTATCTCTGTTACTACAGTCACTACTTCTAATATAGTTGGTTTAGATTTTGATTTCCATTTTCTAGTAACTGCTTTTTTGGCAGCCACCATTAGATACAGCAAGTCCATACCATAGCTAGGCAATACCGATTCTGTATCATAGCCTAGAAAAATCATCTCCATCACACCAATAATCTGCCCACCCAGCATCTCTGACAGTGCATCTTGCAGGGAATCCTTAAAATCTGCCAACTCACTGCATTCCCATAAAATATGGTCCCAATTACCTCTTTCTTCCCTGTCACACCTCCAACACTGACAGCAATCCTTGATAGGGAAGCCAATCTCTAACCTGCAGTCCAAATAAATTCTTGACATCTTCCCATTCTATCATCTTTCTCTCTCGAGTTATTTAGGGCAGAGCAAAATTCTGACCCAAAATTAGTAGCATCCCCTGAAAATCATGTGATACTTCTCAACTGTCCAGATTTTCACAGAATATCCAGATTTCTGTCTCATATTTTTGATCTGTTTCTAATAAAATTGTGGTTTACTGGCAGATCGTTGAGAACTGAAGACAGAAAATAATGGCAGACAATCGAGTTTCAGACTACACTAATGCAAAATATGTTATTCTATCAACTTTCTAAGTTTGTAAGAGGTAATAATTAAAAAAGTGTCCCTATTTTTGAGCCTTTGTCTGCCCATTACTTGTGGCTTTGCTTAGATAGATTTCTTGATCTAAGTTGTTGAGAGGTATGAATCAGGTACAGTTGATAGGTATGCAGGTGAAACTTATTTGTTTGGGAAGAGAAAATATGATTCAGAATTACAGGAGAAAACATGTCCCAGAAAGAGTAGGGAATGACTGCCTCTAATTGAAACTGACATGATTACAACAAATAACCAATGTGCATTAAACTGATTTTCTAAAAATCATTAAAACAAATAAGGCAAGTGGATGTTGGTACAAACTGAGAAATTCTACAACTTATTTTTCAGTTTCTTTACAGCAGGAATTAATAGTAATAATTAAAGTCACAAGCTTCAGCAATCGTTTGTTAATGAGAACTTTTACATTTTATTTTTTTAAATGTAATATTTAAAAAACATCTCTTCTTTAAAATCTTTGACCCAAATTATTTCTTCTGCTCCTGACTCTGCTACAGTAAGGTTTGTTTGGGCAGATGCATCTTTTGAAAGACTGACCCCAGTAGCTTCAGTTCACGAGTATACTGCCATAAACTGATACTTTACTTCATAGTTGGTCTCAGACCTCTCAACCAATCACGGACAAATTTGAACAGAATCAGGGAAAATCAGGGACACTTTTAAAATATTAGTACTATTAAGTTGAAACATTTCAAGAATCAGAGCATATGAATTGATATACCTTTTCTGAAGTAAAATAAGTGTATAACTCTTAATTATTGTCATTATTCATTAAGTGTAATTCACCACCTTTCTGCCCAAAGTCAGTAGTTTTAGGAGGGATTCAGAGGGACAGAGCAAAAATTTGTGTCAAAATCAGGGACGTCCCTGAAAATTAGGGACAGTTGAGAGGTATGGTTGGTCTTTATTTTAGGTGCTGTCATGAAGTTATGTTCAGTAGGGCTACTTGCAACAGTGGCCAAAAATACTTAAGTGTTGTGAATACATCAGAAGATAAATTCTTGGAAGGGGGCTTTGTCTGTGTCTGTAAGTTCAATGTATACATCCTTAAATTCACTGGGGGGCATATATATAGACAGATACACACACACACACACACACACACACACACACACACACACACACATATATATATAGAGAGAGAGATTGAGCTAGAGTGCTGTGTTTTAAAACAGCTAAAGCTGTAGTGTGCTGCAGTAAAAATGCTGAGGATAGAATTCCATTTATGTTTGTCTGTAGTCAAGTACCCCATTATTTGAAAATGTAGTGCCAAAGCGATAAATTATCTTTCAAAGAGTGACCCCAGTGGCTTCAGGTCATGTGTGTTAATAGTTACATTTGAACATTTTGCATGGCAGCTGGTCTGTTCACTTCGGATGTTGTAGTGAAGTTCTACTCAGTATGGTGCTAGCTGTAGATATTTTGATATTTCAATAGAAAGTAGATTTTTTCACTTGTAACATACAGTAGCTACACTGCCATGCTTTAAAACACTGTGATGCGACATTCATAGGTGTGGTGCAGTGAAAAGTGCCAAGGACAGAAATGTGTTCTTAGGTTTGATTTGTAGCAGAGTACCATGTCCAATTTAAATATTGTAATGATGTACCACAGTGATAAAAAAAAAATCTTTCAAAGAGCCCATTGACTGTAGGTCATGTGTTCAGTGTCGCATTATGATTCTGAATGATAGCTTTTCTTCATTTTGGGTGTTATATTGAAGTTCTGCTCACTAAGCTACATACAATACTGTCTGCAAATATACTTGCCAGAAAATGAATTTTTTTAATTCTAACGTGGTGTCTACTGTGTCATTTTTTTATTTTATTTTATTTTACATTTGTTTACCGGGATAGTCCGACTGGACACAGGTCCATTTACAGCAGAGGCCCGGGGAGAAAAGCTCCATAACATTTTAGTTCCAGTTTACAATAAGTTCACAAATCAAATGTTCAGACATAAATTATGTACAATTTCTGATAAGTTCAGAAAATTACAATAAGTTCAAGCCTCAGATGATCAGACATAGATTATGTACTATGTATGATGAGTTCAGCACTTCAAATGTTCAGCTATTATGTACAGTTCACAATAAAGTTCATCAGACTGAACAGTGTCAAACTATACATATCAGACAGTGAGAATAGAAATTGTGGTCACTAGAGATATGTTTGAATGTTATGTGATGCATGGGCATAACCATTTATTCATGAGGTGGACTTTTATTGAGCTTTTAAAGATATTGGACGATGTAGCAGAGGTAAGGTTAGGGGGAAGGTTATTCCAGTTTCTTGCTATGCTGTGAGGGAATAGGGCTTGTCCTGCATAGTTACTGGCTTTGGTGATAGACAGTAGTGTTTTTTCTGAAGAGCGTAGGGGACGATTTGATGTGTGCTTGGTTACTAACTGACTAACAGATGGGGTTTTGAGTGGATAGTTCAAAATATTGTAGGCAATTGTTAGTTGATGATAGTTGATTAGCTGGGGTAGTTCTAGCAATTGCAGTTTACGTAGTGCATGACAGTGGTGTGATTTGTAGTTGGATTTAGAAGTGAATCTGGCAATTTTATTGTAGCATGACTGAAGCTGTTCAAGGTCCTGTTTTCTTATGTGTGTAAGGATTGGAGCGGCGTACATTACAGTAGATAGAAGGTGTGTTTGGGCAAGTGTCATGTGTGCTTGGTCAGTTAGGAATTTTTTGTGTCTACATTGTGTCTCCAATTTTTTGTGGACCTTTTTTATGGTTTGTGCTATATGTACATCAAACAGTAGTTTGTTGTCTATTTCCACGCCAAGGAGTTTGGTATGGTTTGTGGGTAAGATGTTGGTACCATTTTTGGCAGTGATTGTAAAAGGTTGGTTGATAGATTTAGATTTGTTAGGTGTGAAAATGAGTAGTTTGGTTTTGTTGGGATTGAGGATTAGTTGTATCTGGGTAATCCAGTTTTCTACTAAAGTGAAGGAGTCTTGAGTAAGTTTTTGAAGGGTTGTGAGTGATGGTGCAGAGCAGATGAGAGTGGAGTCATCTGCGTATTGTATGAGTGAGGCATTTTTGGTGGAGGTCTGGAGGCTGTTAGTGAAAATGGAAAAAAGTAGTGGTCCTAATATTGAACCCTGTGGGACTCCTATGGTTGTAAGTAGTAGTGGTGATAGTGTATTCTGCCACTGAACAGACTGCTGTCTGTCTGATAAGTAGCATTTAAACCATGCAATAGTGGAAGGGGCAAAGCATAGGGACGGCATGGAGTTCAGTAGCATGGTGTATGACACCATGTCAAATGCCTTGGATAAGTCCAGAAATATTGCTGATACGAAATTGTTATTTCTGTGATGGTTCACTATGTTTGTAAAGGTCAGAAGAGCGGTAGTAGTGCTATGGTGTTGTCGGAAGCCATGTTGAGTGGGTGACAGTAGGTTGTTACAGTTTAGGAATTGCACAATTTGGAAGTGTATACATCTTTCAAGTATTTGGATAAGGGGGATAGGATGGCTATTGGTCGGTAGTTGGAGAACTCATAACAGTTTCCTCCTTTGTGAAGAGGGATGATGTTAGACACTTTCCATAGTTTAGGGATGTAGGCTTCCTGTATGGAGCAGTTTATTAGGATGGATACTGGGTATGAGAGGGAGTCAGCTGCCATTTTTAGGAAGTCAGTAGGTAGGTTTGTCTGCAGCAAGGGTGATGGGTTTGAGTTTTTGTAGGAGGTTTTTAATAGTACTGGTGGGGACAAGAGAGAGTGTGAGAGAGGGGATATTGTTAAGGGGCTTGCTAGGTGGGTTTGGTTGGTAGGTTTTGGGGATCTGAGAGGATAGTGATATAATTGTTTGAGTGAAATGTTGGTTAAATTGGGATGCAAAGTCTGTGGTATTATTATTGGTGGTGGGAGTTGGGGTGGATGTTTTTCCAGGGTTGAGTAGGGAGTTGATGGAATTCCACAATTTTTGTGGGTCTCGTGTGCATGGTTTGGCTAGTGAAAAATAGTTTTGATTATCAAGTATGGTTTGTCTTTTTGCTTGGTTTCTTAGTTTTTGGTAGTTTTGTTTGGTTAGGTTGGTATTGTCTTTTTTCCAGGATCTTCATGTTCTATCTCTGGCTTTTAGTAAGGCTCTTGTGTCCCTGCTTAGCCATGGAGCATAGTTTGACTTGACTCTGATCTTTCTAATGGGTGCAGCTGAGTTGAGGATGCTAGTGAAAGTGTTGTTGAAGTAGTCTATGGCTTGGTCTAAGTCTAGTGTTAGTAGTGGATTCCAATTACAGTGTTTTAGGGTGAGGTTTAGTTCCTGTGTATTTAGTTTTCTTTTACCTCTGACTTGTCTAAAGATAATTGGGTTGGTTATGTTGGAGCGTTTCCATAGGAGGAATGTAGGGAGGTGGTCACTCAGGGTGTCTGGTAGACATCCAGTGTGATAGTAATGTTTTGGGTAGTTTACTAGTGTCCAGTCTAAGATCGATTGCTTGTGTGATCTTTTGTCTACTTTAGTGGGTTCTTGAATGAGCTGGGTAAAGCCAAACAGATTAATATGGTTGGTGGGGTTGTTGGAGTTGCAGGCTAACCAGTTTGTGTTCAAGTCACATAAGAGAATGGTTTCATTGGGAAGTTTGACTGAGATCCATTGTAATAATTCTTCTATGGTGGGAGAGTTGTTGCCTGGGGGGATGTAACTACAGATTATGTTGATTTTCTTGGTATTGTTTATGGCTAGAGTTGAGATTATGGTTTCTGCGCATTTTAAAATGCTGGGAGTGTGATTTCTAGGGGTTTTACTTTGAGTGTGTTTTTAAAGAGTATGGCTACTCCTCCTCCCTTTTGTTTGGCCTGTCCTGCCTTATAATGTTATATCCTGGTGGTAGAATTTCTTCATTTTGGATGGTGGGTTTTAGCCAGGTTTCAGTGATAGTATATCTGGGGAGTAGTGTGTTATGAAGGCTTGGAAATCAGAAGGTTTGTTTGTCAGACTTCTGGTATTTATGTTAATGATTAGTAGGTCTGACTTTTGTTTGGGTGGGAGTAGGGGGTTGTTTGGTCTTGGATTTGGGTGGATGTCACCTGATACAAGAAATTTTCTTGTGATCAGTAATATGTGTTTTATATTTTGTGTTGTTTTTATGTGGTATTTAAGTGTTATATTACAGGTATGTGTTGTTAGTTGTGTTTTGTAGATATATAACATTAGGCTGTCTTGAAATAGTGTAGCTGTAATGGGGAAATGTGTGTGAATGTTTGGTTTAGTGTATGCTTCCGTTGAATGGTGAACTGTATTATGTAGTGAGGTGACAGAATGAGTGGATGTGAAATATGTTAAAGTTATCAGTGCTAGTAGTAGGCCTCCTAAGGTGGTTTTCATTTTGTTTTACCTAGTATTATAGGAAGATGTGAGAGAAGAAGGAAGGTGTAAGTAAAGGTGGGTGTGGTGAAGTGAGAGGTTAGGGTGTGTGTCAGGTAATTGGTAATTGGAATGAGAGTGTGTGGGAGAGGAGATTGGTTGTTTTTGGTTGGGGGTGTGGTTTGGGTAAATAAATGCAGAAGTGTTGGAGGTGGGTGGAATTTGGGGGTAGCATAAGGGAGCGGAGTCAGGAAGTGGTGTATCAGGAGTCAATCAGTTTATTCAGCGAGTTTGTGCACTGGACAAATAACCCAGGTAAGTAGTCATTTTCTTTTGGGAACACTATTTATAGTGCTATAATCCTGCCAGTGTTCTGGGATAGATTCCACTTGTAGATATAGCTAAGGGGAGTTTAATAGTTACTTTTTTTTTTTTTTTTTTAGAGAGGTTGGTTCTTATTTTATACAATTGAATACTGGAGCTTAGATCTGCTCACTGTTAATGAGCAAGGAAAATTTACCCTCTGTTTTGCTGCCACCTAGTGGCGTAGAGGGGGAATATTCATTAAATGTACTAGCGTACATTGTTTTACACTAGAAAAAAAAGAAACTAAGTTGGGAGTGGGGGGGGGGTTGGACACCCTCAGGGTAGTTCCGCGAGTGTGCCGGTCCTCTTACAGACTTCTATGTCTAAACTATTTAAAAAACAAAAACTATAAATCAAACAGGCCGTAGGCTGTAAACTACACTGTGCATTTGAGGATGCCTCCTTGTTGTCCAGTACTTTGGGAGCTTGTTAGGACTACTCTGTGCATATTTGTAGAGTTTCCAAGTGGGGGGAACAGCTCAAAATAAAAAACGAACTTTCAGGCTGTAAAAAAGAAGAGATTAGCGGTTATGCTTAAAGGAGAGTGAAAGTAAGGTGGTCATGTTTTATTGTGGCTACAGTTGTGGTTAAAAATTCATAGGGATGATGCAGTGTAAGTGCTGAGAACAGAATTCCAGTCTTAGGGGGCTTGTTTTGTAGTGGAGTACACTGCTACCTGAAAATGTGCAGACATACCAAGGGAGTAAATATAGTGTTTTAATGAGTAATCCCAGTTGCGTTAGGTCACGTGTGTTTATTGCCACATTCTGAAATTTTGCATGACCGTCTGTCTTCATCTTGGGTGCTGTGGTTCAGATCTGCTCAGTATGTTGTATACAATACTGTATTTTCTCTTGTTGTTAATGGTTTAGCTTGTTTCATCTTTGGGCAGAAGGGAGCTCCTTGCGGTGAATCCCTTAGGTTGGCTTTCCCTTAGACTGGAAGGGGGCTGCTTGCTGTGAATGTTTTAGGCTGTTATTGTCAAATGGACCAACAGCTCCCACAAGCACTCAGGTTTGCCAGCCTGTTGTGATGCAAGTGGTATTTGGTGAGTGGCCCTCTGAGGGACTAGCTACCTTGATGTAGTTCATAGGTAAATACTTGGCTAACTGCCCTGAAGGCCCATTTTAAGTCAAGTCAATAACCCAAGGTCATAATCAAACCCTGTACTCTGTGTCTGTGAGTTAATGACCTTAATCATTATACCAAACCCACCCTCCAAAATGTCTTTTGAGGGATTAAAACCTTTATATATATTTTGTCTTTTCGGCTTTTCCTGGTTAGGGGTCGCCACAGCGGAACTCCGGTCCGCTAATGACTGGCAGTCAATTTTTTTATGGTGCCAAGTTGCCAGCCCGATGCCCAACCTTCAGCAAAGGCATGTCCATTCACGCATGTCTTTCGGAGGTAACTCGACTGCAGGGAGGACATGCAGACTCCACACAGAAGGCACTCCAGCCGAGAATCGAACAGGAGAACCTCTTGCTGAGAGGTAACAACACTACCGCTGTACCACCACGGATATAAAAAACCTTTATATATATTAATGTTCACATACATGTGAGCCAACCATATCAGTATTTGTTCTGCAATACAGTCCAATCTGTTACTGTTGTTTACACACACACATTACTTAAACACTGCCAGATTTGAACTCCTGCCTAAGTCCGCATTCTAAAGAAAATAAAATGATGTACTTACCATAATGAAAAATCCTTTCATTCCAGTCTTTCCGATATCACATATTGGTCTTTGAGCCCCAGCTTGGATGCAATCTGGTTAACTTAGTGCTCCAACTTTGAGACCTTCTAAAACTTTCTATCCCTCAATGCCCTGTTCCCTCCTGACTAACGAATTTGGGGCCCAGCTGGAAGACATCTGTACTGCCTTTGACTCGGGACAAAGGTTCTCCAAAAGACATAATGGTAGGGGGAATTAGGGCAGGACGTATTCTCCTTTGTGTTGGTAATTTGGGAAGAACACTAAAGGTGAATAGGTTGTGATCAGGTTTCTGCACTGAAATGTCGGCACTTGAAATGCCAAGTGCTGACAAGTTGGGAAAAAAGAAAGACTGAAAACCCAAAGATCAGCGAAATGTTGAAAATGTAAGGTCAAGAAGTTCTCCTAAAATCCCACATGGAAAGAGGAGATGGTGGCTAACAGAACCTTGACAGTAGATACGCAAGAACCTGCTGCAAACAAGGAAGATAGGAGGAGGAGAATGTCCACCACTGGGGTTGTAATGAATTCTATGTTATGAAACTTTGCCCATACGGTAAACTTTCATAATTTACTGCAGTACACATTCTGGTTAGATGGTTTCTGAGAAGCCAGGTAAACTTTCCATAACTAATCTACTGAACTTTAAATGGACAAAGACCAAAAATCACTGGTAAATCCTCACAAAAATGTTCCATAAAGAGGTGGAGCACTTTCCTGGAAAGATCTGTGATGCTTCTCTAAGAGGCGGCAAATGAGTTAGTCAGGAGGAAGCAGGGCATTACGGGATAGAAGATTTTGGAAGGGCTCAAGGCTAGAGCACTAAACTGGCTGTATCGGATCCGAGCAGGGAGTCATGGACCCACTGTCAGATAAGACTGAATGAAAAGGATCCATGTATTAGGCACTCGTGCCACAAAGTCTAGTACAGGGGCTTATCAATGTTGCTAAATGCCAGTTAACTGAGTGAGTATGGACATCTCAGATAATTGCATCATTTTTTTTTGGGGGGGGGGGGGTAGTAGTACCTGACCAGAGAGTACAAACTGAAAAAAACAACCGCAGTCTTGATCAGCAGGATTATATAATACAACAAACTAGAAAATTACTATTTTTGTAAGGCAAGCATTTCACTTTTATAATCTTGTTGCTTTGTACTGACTGTAAATGCAATTGTTTATATAACAATTACAAATATTACAACTTCTTAGTTTAAGCAGTAGGTACCATTCTGGAGAAAGTAAATCTATCAAGTCTGAAAAGCTTTTTGTTTCGATTTAATGCAATATTCTGAGCTGTGCCACCCACAGTCATGCATTAAGGATGCAATAATGCCTTACAGGGAGGGTGTTATTGGCAAAATGGACAGTTTAGGGATGTTGTGAGGCCTGATGCTACAGTTTGTGGGGGAGGGGGGGGCAAGAAGTATCAAAGTGTACAACACAGGGGGAAAAATTTAGAGAGACATGCCAATAGAAAAAAAAAAAAAAAATTTATAGTCAACAAAAAACTACCCATGCCAAATAGCAATCCAAAGCCCAAATTGTCATGCAAGAATGAAGAACTTTAGATTTGCTAGAAGAGCAGCATGATGCGATCAGGGGAGAGAGTTGGCACCTTGAAAAGCTCTGAGTGCCAGTGGTCCTCTTAACAACATTTACTCCTTTGTGTTACTGAAGATTTGCCACTTCTTATCAGATCATATGCTTGTATTATACAAGATCATACTGAGCACAGATCTATAAGACCACTGCACTGGGGCACTGCTTAAACACGCATCTCACAGGCAACCTGATCAACAAAATTTAGTGAATAAAACGGGGGATACAGTTTAGAAACCTGAATAACTCCTGACTGCAAGTGACACCCACACAAAAAATGAACATTTTGGTACATATATTTATATACTCTATAAACAAATATTTATGAAAAGCTAATGCTTATATTAATCCATTACCTGCTTACAACCCAAATAAGCTCTACAGTAACAATGACATTCTGAATTTAGAAGAGTGAAAGCATTACAACAGCTGTGAAAAGCTATAATAAAACAATAAAGTGTCTTTTAAAACCTAAAAATCAAAGTAAAACAATAACAGTGTCAGTGGTTCAACAGGTAGCACAAAACGAGAGACAGAAGCCCCATATCACGGCCCTTGTTGCAGGAAGCTATAGGTTCTACTCCCGCACAAGGATGTGTGTGCGTGTTGAACTCCCGAGTGTCTCATCCTTTGGATGAGACTTTAAGCCAAGGCTCCATCTGCTTGATTTAGAGTAGCGGAAGTTCCAAGATGTCCTCGGCAAATTTCCCCAAAAAGTACAAATACCACCTTGGGTCGCTTCTGAAAAGAGGTCACTAGCATAGAGAGACTAACCCAGTTAAAAAAAAAAAGGCAATTAAGAGATAAAGAGGCAGTTTTAAGGCAACTTACAGAACATAGACACAAATACGTAAGACTATCAAAATATCTTGGAAGTCAGTATCCAAAACTGCACATATTTTATACAGATATTTCATTACACATACTTTTAGTACACTACAAACTGAAGGGCATTAACACAGTACACCATGGTCAGTCAGGCACATGGAAACAAAAATACACAAAAGTTATTTCATGAGCAATGCATAAGGCCACAAACGGGGAAGAGAAAACAAGTTTAAAAAATAGCAAAACCTCTTTGTTGGGGTAAATCATTTTACATAGTTACTTGTTTGTAACATTCTGCAAGCATGCACGTGTAAATTATGCCATATTACAACTGGACTGATTCACAGAACTAACCATAATAATGAAATAATGAAACAAATACTTAACATTCCAAATTAATTTTCAGGTTTTATTTACTGTCCCATCAAGTTGCAAATCTGGATTAGCTTAGTAATCAGGTCAAACAAACGTCACTGCTGACATGCAAACAAGACCTTGGTGTAATAATGAAATATTGAGAAATGAAAGCAACTGTTAACTTATAAACTTGGCCTCCTCTGTACAGCCTACAGTGTGGAGATGGGTATTTAGAAGTTGTTTAACTTAAGATGGTTCTAAATGCAATTCCCATCAGATGTACTGTCAGTGTTACCAAACTGATGTAAATCTTCAGAATGCAAACTATGAACAATGCATATGTTAAAACAGTACATTAAAAAATGCCTGCACAAGTTAAGTTATGCAGGTACCCACCAAAACTCTGAATTTTCTGAGAAATGCTTAGTCAACAGAGGCTACACATAATAAACTCTTTCTCTCCTGATCTACACAGACAGCTCAGTTGCTTTGATCTCTGAAGTGTCCTTGGAGACACAACCTTAAAATCATTTACAGTCATCAATACTGACAAAGCAGTGTCAAATGCAGGGAAAACTGTAGCTTGATATCTATGAAGTAAAGAATCATTCTCAAACTCAGAGGTGAACAAGAGATGAAATGTTAAGGCTGCTGACTAACCTTCCAAGATACAGAACAACAATCAGCACCTGTGTAACTTTTCATATGCTCCGAAGCAATAGTCAAAAAAAAGTCAGCGGGCTCATCATACGGACAAAAACTGAGTGATCCTCATCTGGGAGGAGGTAGGTCCTTGGCCAAATCCCTGATCAGTAAGTTACTACAGGACTGTTACACCAAATCAGGCACGTGACTTGGATACTACACCCAAACAGCATACTTTGTTAAACACATGAATGCTAAACCATGCAGCCATTGCACAGATGTCCTGAAACAAAGATGAAATAGTGGCAAGTCTAAAAAAGCAAGTCTTTATGTGACCAAGAAAGGACTTGTTAACCAGTTAGGTAATGATAAACACAATTACTGAATCAGAGAGCATTTCAAGGTCTTTTCAGCCAGACTGCCTTTTGCAAAGACACCAAAAATATATATGGATATCTTTCTGAAAAACAGCTTAAAGCTGTACAAAGATAAAAGCTATTTGGCAAAGCCACTCCAAGATTAAATCTCCTGGGAAAATGAGCAGATGAATCAAGAACTGAGAGTAAAGCAAAGTGCACCAATAGCTAAAAGCAAACTGAAGAACACCTTAAGAAGTAAGAGGGGGTTTGCAGAAGAAGTCCCAATAATTACAGAATGCAATGAATGGCAATGCAGGTCACAGGAAGATGCATGTTCAAGACAGGCAGTGCAAGCCTTTCAGTAAAAGTTCAAACCGCAAGAGGAAGGAAATATCAAATGTTAACAAAGGCTCATTTGTACTACTGGATTAATTTCCCCCTCGCTAATGAAAAAAATAAAACTGAAAGAGGAATCTATACAATAGAATACTGCATTCCTGACTCAAAGAGAAAAGGTAGCTTAAATATAACTGCAACCATTAAAGAAACATCATCCAGTCCTTTACCTGCCATCCCAAGCAGTGAATCGTCTTCCATTTAAAACATGCATGGTTTCTCATGGCCAGTTCCCCTAACTGCCAAAACAATTTCAGAAACCTTCTGGTGCCCCCCTATGTGGCTACTGCAAAAATGCAATGCTAACATTCTCTGAAATGGATGAAAGAAAGAGTTTAAGTCATGTACAAACAGTCTTCAAATGACCAAGAAAGGACTTTTACAACTCAGCAGGAAGTGAACGAGGAGGCATATGCCTAAATTACTTTTGTAGAAAAGGAAAACAAATCTGAAAGTATCAAAAGGGTGCTGTCATATTCAGGATTCAGGTCACCATAATGTTTACCCCCACCCTCGTCCCTGCCCACTTGTCATCTTGAGGAATGCTAGCTGAATTTTCAGAGTAAGAGAAAAAACACAGGCATAATCTCCCTCCTCAAAGATAGAAGCAAAAGTGTCTGAATAAAGCACCCACAATACTTGCCTGACAACAGCAAAACAGACAAATGTTTGTACTTTCTGGATTTTCTAAATGTTTTTGAGTTTGCCTGTCTAGTAAGAAAACTTATCACCCACTTATAAAATTCTGCTCTACAAAGTTAAATTACCAGGGTATTTTCAACTTCTGGGATACGAAGGGTTTGTAAGCCCAACCTTTGGCTAAGGACCCACAGCCAGAGGTTCCTGATCTTATATTCCAGGACTATGGAATGTGAGCCTCCATGTTTTCTGATGCAGAGAGTCACTGCCTTAACAAAAAAGGTCATGAAAGACCACAGTCCTGAGTCTTTTGAATAAAAAGTACTGTCTTTGCCTCAGGACACCAGATGTGGGCAGTAAAAAACGACATTGGAACAAATCTCCTGGGGGCCCATGACTGAAAATGTACAATCTTAATCTTGTCAAGATGCATATGACTTGCGCAATCAAAATGGTTTTTGCACCAACAGTGGCATTCTCTCTACAAAATGGCTAAATTCTATAACTACAAGCCAGTTAGACTGAAGAGAAGAGCTGGATCCACTGCTCCATACTTTCCTTACACCAGCACCACTAGCTGGCCTGAGATCACTTACAAAAGTCTCTAAAAGCATGCCAAAGGTACTCCTGAAACAGCTTCAGCCATGCAGCCTACAATCTTCAGAAATGGCATTACCTGAACACCTGGCAAGGTAACTCAGTATACCTGCAGCAGAAATGCCACTTCCTTCCAACAGAGATAAGATGGGCACTTTAGCCTCTAGTACTTGGGCCAACAAGTTAACCCTCAGAGAGGGCACCTGTGATCCAGAGTCACTTTAATCTCCTTTTCAACATCTTGTCCCACTGCACTGTTCTGCTTACTGGCTTTCCAATGGTGTTTTAGGCAGCTAAATGCTACATAAGAAAAGGCATGGACTTTTTGTCAGCAAAGAGTATTGCTATGCCTCCTAAGTACTTTGCAAGGCTAAACAAAATACAAGAAAATGCAGAGAACAAGTTTGTGAACTGGAATCTTTGACCTTCAGGATCTTCATGTCAGCTGGAGAAATTACATTTGTAGATATACCTATTGCAAAATGAACCAAACAGTTAACAACTTATAAAGAATGAACTTGTCAATTCTTCTTAAGTCTACAATATGTAGAAAGTCTCCAGTCTTATTGGAAAATCAGTACAACATAGGAGTAAAAGTCCCACATTTCTGCAGACATATTAGATACGGACTCCATCAACTTCTTCAGCAAGATTGTGCTTCATGATGAAGCACTGTTTATGGAGAGTGTCAGGATGCTGAGCTACCATGGAGGGGGTACAGTTACAGGGTATGCAGGTGTACTAGCAGTTGTGTAACCAACAAGCCTGATATGATTAGAAGCTTCTCTAAACTATTTCTTGACCGGCTGGCAAGGAAGTAATGTTTAAACGTGCAGTCAAACTACTGCTGCCATTAATAGGAATCAGATCCGAAGGACTTATTTCTTTGCAGATGTTGGAAACCTTTGTTGGTTTATGTATTCTGGCCATGTTTGCCTTCATGTTTCTTACAGCTGAAAGAAGCAATACAATGACCCGTTTTACTTGACCTTTAAAATAAGCTCTTTAATCTCCCTGCTGAACAGCTGAAGACAAATCAACTGCAAGTTTATCATATTTGTTGGGGAAACATGCACACCTGTATGGTGGCAAAGAACCATTCTATATACTACACCCCTGGCTTGCTAGTTAGCAATATCACATACTATAAGCAAGGATTGTCTATATACCTCTTGCATTAACTGCATATTCACCAACAACTTTATTTCAGTTTTTTGAAGTTCAGGAAGGGACTCTCACGGGAGGCTTCTTTATGAAGGCTGGTTGAAATGTTTAAAGTTGGAAGATTGGCAGTTGTTACTTCAGCAAGTTGAGTCTGAAGATACTGAATTAGTGGGGGGAAGAAATGGAGAGAAAGGGCTCCTCCCCTTTCTTTGTAAAGAAGTTCCTTCATTAAATTTGATGACCATGGCTGATCACAGTGAGGAGGATTCTACTAAAACTGATAAACAGAGGATGAAGAAGAGTTCATTACATGTAGCCTCCCGACCACTTTTTCATCAAGGATCTGTCAAATATGGATTTTATTACTGCTGTAGAAAAACGTTTACTGTAATAATAGTACCAGCGTGTTGAAACAGTTATTACTGAGCCTCTGTTGTGCTTCTCAACATCTTGTACATTACACCTGTCAAAAAACAACTCTTGACAAAGAACTTAAGTAATATGCAGATGACACAGAGCACACAAGATTTTGATAGCAATGTATGATCATGACCAAAAGTGCCAGTGCTGTAAAGGTGGTTGGCAAGTTATTCTGTCAAACCAGAATGGAACAAATCTCCTTAAGAAGAGCAATTTAAAAGTTTAGGCACTATAGTTTTAATGACCAAAATCTGAAGTACCCTGACAACTGGATCTACTTCACCTTAATGATACACAGGCTACTAAATTGCAGGGTTATCGGGCACATCTCACTGTACAGCAATATTAACTGAAACATACATTACTTTAAACTACACTTCTACCTTTTTGTTTTTTGTTTTTTTGTAATGTGGTACAAGTTGGCTGTGCTGCTCACAACACCTGCTTCTACATACCAACTCTAGGTCATGTAACCTCTGGAAAAAGTAAATATTTCACTCTACAATAAAAAACTGTTTATCGATGCTCTGCAACCTCAGAATTAGAATGTAAGTGTGTGTATATGAGTTTGCACTCTGGGGGCTCCTGTGTGCAAAAAAGTGTTTGTCACTGATTTTGTTGATTACCACTACTCAATGAGATGTGTTCTCCACATTGCAATTCAGTACTTGGGGCTCCATCAGGATAAAGCAGATCCATGATAACTTAATTACATACAATAAACATTACAAAGCCTTCTGCTTAAATGGCCACTTACAAATTTTTCTTATTTCCTGCTGATCCTTTTTCTTGCCTATCTACAACCAGATTTTTTTACAGTCTACACTAAACACATGGCATTGACACATCCAAGTACTAAAGCATTAACACTAGTACTCTGCTTCAAGTGCTGATACAATATCTGCACCTCAATTTTCTATTTGAGGATCCAGCACCATCTTTTCCATGGCACTGGTTACAAAAATGTCATAGCATTTTATCAGATAAACACCTGAAAACATTTTATAACCTGTAGTAAATAAAGTGCTGTTAATGTCTTACATGCTATATTATTTATACAGTGCAATAACCAGCATGATTGAAGCTATAAAACACATTCAAAGCAATGGCTATAAAATAATAGACTTTAAGGGTCTGTTTTTTTAAATTCCCTGCACAATACACAGCCCTGTTTTATTTCCCACTGTGTCTGGTATGTGGCTACAATATGGAATATTCAGTCCATACCAAGTTTGCTTTGGACCCACAAAAAGAAGGATTACAGCTCTGCTTAACAGTAGACTGCAAGTAAGAAACTTCTTTACTAAATGTAACCGATATACAATATTATAGGAAAAAGATTTTAGGGGAGGAGTACTCAATGACAGCACAAGTTCAATGCGAGACATTTCAGCTGTGATTCCGACATAGTCCTTTAACTTGTGTTCCAGCATATGTAAACACAACGTATAATTTCTCACAGGTTTTTTACAAAAACAAGGACATGCTGAGAGAAGGGCACATTATTAGCTTTCCTGTTCCTACTTGACTTGACATATGCACCTTCTCAATGTATGAAAATAATCCTTCAAGGCACTCCTAAAAAATGTGAATGTGGAAATCCAGTGGATGTGCCACTAATCCTACCCCTGCAGATGGTAAAATGGGACTAGTCTATGATTCATGGGTCAAGTATAATGCAACGTTAGTTTCCACAATTTTGAAGGGGTTCTTGCCCACTGGTAAAGGAAAATAAACACGTGAAAGCCTTTCAAAACAGGGCTGTTATGTAACAGTCGGTGAACACACAATTTGTGTGTGTGTGTGTGTGTGTGTGTGTGTGTATATATATATATATATATATATATATATATATACACACACACACACACACACACACACACACACACACACACAAGTATTATGTACAGGTAAGAAACAAATACAATGTTAAATTACAGAACAATGGAAAAAACTTGGGGTCCTAAGGTTCTATTACAGTTGTTTTTGTCCCTCATTTGAAAACAAAATACTGTAATACATAAAATGCACCCACCCCCAAAAGTACGAAACAGCATAGAGCATTTCACCAAGAACAGTTAACTAAAAAGATATCTGAAACTAACAGGAAATACAAATAACATTAGTAGAGTAAAATGATAAATTATTTTCTATGCAGCAAGAAATATTTTCTTCTCTCTTCTTAGAATTTGCTTACAACTGCATAATGTAATGTTTTGTCTTAAATTTATACCAACAAAGAAAAAAATAATGATCTGCTACATGAGGAAAAATATGGCTAGGAAATTCAATGTTTTATCAGTGGCTGGAAATCTAATGGTATTATAACTGGAAACCATCTTGTGTTATTACCATATAGGAACAATTATAAATGTTCACACATTAGACTCTATAAATGAACGCTTTGGTTTCATAGATGAATTAACGTGATTTGAGTGGGTTTCTCTAGCTGTCTGACTTTGCTGTTTGGGTACATTATCTTGAAGTGAGTGAGAAAGAATCCCTGCTGACTTAGGTTCCTGAAAATTGGTAGGAGCTTCGCATGTCTTTTCTCCTTGTTCCTTATGATGCATTCCATTGTGAATACTTCCTACAGCACCCTGAGATGGAAGTTTAGTCTGATCATGGTAAGCACTTGTTGGGTTCACAAAAGATGGGGCAGAATTTAATGTCTGTGTTACATTAGTATGACTAATATTCTGAAGTAATCCTTCAGCTGGCTGGTTGAACCAGCTACGATTTTGTTGCTGTCCTTGTTGCAGCTGATGGAACCTTGCATTTTTATCTATGATTCCCATAAAAGGAGTTGCTCTAGGCCGGTGATCAGTTCCACTTTGATTACTCCTATGCTCAAGAGTTGTTTTTGTTCGGACATCTGGCCCTTGGATTTTTCCACTGTCTGACAGGTTGCAGCTTGAAGCTAAGCTACTTGTAGAGCTAGAAAGTTTCATGTTACTAGCCTGAGAACCAGATGCAGAAAAGGAACTGGCTATGCTTCCTTGTTTAATTTCACTTATGTTTGGTTGAGACACTGCAGCTTCAACACATGGTGCAGTGTGTGCAGTCACTCTCTCATTTGTTTTTGTGGCACTTATGAATGACTGGGAAGAGTGACAGGAAGCCACAACTTCAGTTTTTGCAGTCAGACTTGGTGCCAACCTGTCACTGTAAGATCCGGAATGATGCCCTACAGTGGTGCTTAATACAGGCACAGTATCACCACCATCTGGATTTTGTCCACCTCTGTTCTTTGTACTTGTGCCATGTCTGCCAGGCACAGGGCTCGGAGGTGTATACTGTGACTGGGTCTGTGTTTTGCTGCTATATTGCCCATTTCCATCTCGTATTCCAGAATGAACAGAATTAATGTGTTGGTTAGTTTTTACTATTTGGGCTTGTTTAGTAGGCTGCCCAATGAAACCCTGATGAGCAAGTGGATCCTTCATATACCGCTGACCTATTCTGTTCTGAGGTGACACAGGTCTTGACTTCTGTGATAAACTGCCAGATCCTTCCTGAAGTGCTTTGCTAGTGGCAAGTGAAGCCTGTGAATGTTGTGGTACAGGGAAAGGTACAGACATTTCATCATGCTGTGAAAATTCTTCCTCATCTATCTCCTCAAGACCAAGAGATGGATGGCTATCGAGTATTTGATCCAGAACCTCCTCTTCATTGTCTGAGTCATTGTTCTGTTGGGCTGGATAATTATACTGTTGCCTCTGTGTTCTCTGAAACTGTCTACATTCTTCTTCAACTCGAGTCAGAAGCCTTTTTATTTCCCGGTTATTAGGGCAAAGTTTTGTAGCTTCACGCAAATCTGCCAGGGCTGCAGCAAACTGCCTGAAAAACAAAATATTTCAAATGTCATTGTTAATAAAAATGGATATAAACTGCACCCAAACAGACAATATTTAATAAAAACTGGTACAAAAAACACTGCTGTAAAACTACAACTAGAATATTTTCATAAATGTAAAGTAATTGTAGATATGACTGGCTATCATACCGTATCTATAATAAAACGTTTCCTGGGACTCGTGTAAAAGCAATACATCTCCTACAATGCTAGTGACTGGAATCTGTGACTGAACTGTAGTTAATGGAAGACTGGCAAGACAGGTTCTTATAGTGTACTCTCCTTCTCTGAGAGGTATGAGCCACAGGGAGTGGCACCAGATCCTTTCCAGTGGATCAAGGTCTCAGATATGGATAGAGTAGCATGCAGCTGGATGCCTTGTATTACTTACATGGATGATGCGGCAGAGTGGACAGCGTTGTCGCCTCACAGCAAGAGGTTCCTGGTTTGATTCTTGGCTGGTGTGCCTTCTGGGCAGAGTCTGCATTATCTCCCTGTGTTTGCATGGGTTTCCTCTGGGTGCTTCAGTTTCCTCCCACATTCATAGGTTCATAGGTTGGTACTAGGCTATCAGCCCTAGGGCCTATACAAGCCTAGCCATAACAATTCCCTGGCTATTTCTTCCCACACTATTTACTTCCCTGGACCCCTGTCTAGCAGGGTGACTGACGTGATCCCTGGGGTGAATTTCCTTTCTCCCATCCAATCGTCAAGGTTCCTTTTGAAGAGGACCAAAGAGGCACTCTGCTTGACATGCATGGGCAATCTATTTCAGAGTCTGGGGAGTCTCTGGGTCAGGAACCTATCCCTCCAGCATGTTCTGTTTATTGTGATGACAAGGTTTAGATCTCTGGAGAGTGTGGCTCTGAGGGATTGGGATGTCTTTAAGTGTAGCATGTCCAACAGCTCTGGGTTTGACATGGCCTTGTATGTTAAGCAAAGATCGCCTCTGAGTAGATGATATGTGACAGAGTATAGCTAGAGTTTTTTAAGGCGGTCAGCGTAGGGCATCTGCTTTAGGACTGTGATTCTTTTAGTGAGGTATTTCTGCGGTCTTTCCAGTTGTTGCAGATGTCTTGAGAGGTACATACCAAATGGGGCGTTATATTCTATAATGGGTCTAATGAGGGATGAGTACAGTGGGACAATGACCTCCTTTTTTCTGGATGAAAAGCCCTTAGTGATGAGGTGTGCCACATAGAAGGATTTCCTGACTGCTGTGGCGATGTGGTTATCGAAGGTGAGACCACTGTCCACCTGTGTCCCTAAGTCTCTTATCACACTTTCGGTGTTTAGTGTACTGTCACTTATATGGCAATTCACGGATACATGTTTTTTCCCAAAGGGGATAACTATATATTTCTTGGCACTGAGCATGAGCCCATGGCTCTGGCACCAAGCATCTGTTTCTGTAAGGCCCTTTGTCTAAGACATTCAATGCAGTAGGTGGATTTGGCACACTAAATTGGCATAGGTGTGACCGTGTGTGGTATGGAAGAAAGAATAGTTGTGTAAAATCTTAACATAACCATAGATGTCCTTCTCTTCCATGTTGCAGTATTCTTAGTGTGGGATTCTCCACCTCAGGCAACCTGAATGTTGGCTCCTATATAAAAAATTAAGCCTGGTTGCTGGAGGTGCGTAGGATGTCACATGAAGGGCCATAAATCAGGGACCTTAAATGTGACATCTGCATGCACAGACCTCAGAACTTAATTGCCTAGTTGGACAGTTAGCTAGTTTGAGCCAAATGATGTCCACCTAAAGTGTGAAGCGCCATTTGCTGGTTAGTCTGAACACAGTCTAGGTGGTGCTCCAGGGTAGCTTCTAGACAGATCAATTGGAAAGAAGGGGGATAGGTGGGGGGAAGGAAAAAGTACAGTTGTGTACACTTACCATAAATGTAGATGCTCAAGTGTATTCACTGTTGCAGTCACCTCACTTGGGTTATCTGCCTGCAGGTAGCCCTCAGTCGGCCCAAATACCAGAGTCTTGGGATTTCCGCATCAGATGCTGTTGCCTCTTCCATGACATCAGGTCATCAGGGGTATAAAACATGCAGCCGACACTATTACATCAGTTTTTCTTGCCCCAGATGTCAGAAGCCCCCAAAACAGGAAGCAATTACATGGTGTGGAACACCTCCAGTAAAAAGTAAATACCACTGCCATAAGATATTGGCAAAAACAGGATAGGTAGAAAGACTAGAAAAGTCAGGGGGCTGGAGGGAGGGTAACCAAGACTACAACAGTGAATACACTTGAACATCTACATTTATGGTAAGTGTGCAACTGTACTATGTTCTTTGTGTTTCACTGTTGCAGTCATCACACTTGGGTTGATTCCCAAAGCTGAGGAAGGGTGGAGGCAGTCAAGAAGTCTTGGGGCTGGCTATCAGGCCTTGTAAGACTGCTGTGGCAAATCCAGTTCTGAATTTAGAAAAAATAGGTAAGTGGTAATGCTTGGTAAAGGTGTGTACAGAACCCCAGGTTGCAGCTTCCCGGATGTCCCTGGTAGGGACTCCCCTGAGAAATGCTGTAGAGGTTGAGGTAGCTCTAGTGGAATGAGTTCTGATCCTCTGTGGGGTAGGTTTTCCATGGTGTTGATGCAGAAATGGATGCAGTGTGCTATCCATTTGGAAATGGTTTGCTTTGAAATGGCTTTGCCCTCTGCCCCTGTAGTAAAGCTGACTAGCAGCTGGTCAGATTTTCTGAAAAGTTTAGTTCTGTTAAGGTAGAACCTGAGCTGTCTGTGTACATCCAAGGAATGCAGAATCCTTTCCCCTTTATTCTGAGGGTTAGGGAAAAAGGTTGGTAAATGGATGGATTGGTTTAACGCCACACTGGATACCACCTTTGGCATAAATGATGGGTTAGTCCTGAGGGATACCCTGTTGGTTTAACGCCACACTGGATACCACCTTGGGCATAAATGATGGGTTAGTCCTGAGGGAAACCCTGTCCGCATGGAAAATAATGAAGGGTTCCACAGCCATTAGTGCCTGTAACTCAGACACTCCTCTTGCTGAAGTTATGGCTAGAAGTAAGGCTATTTTCCAAGAGAGGAATTTTAACTCTGCTGCAGCAGCAGGTTCAAAAAGGGGAAGCGTGAGCTTCTCTAGTACAAAGTTAAGGTCCCAGGCGGGGGTGGGAGCTTTCCTTGGGAGCCTTAAATTGTTACCTCCTCTCAGGAACTGTTTGATGGGAGGGTGAGAAAATAGAGGTGGCTCAGTATTGTAATGAGCTGAGATGGCAGAGGCATGAATTTTAATAGATGAGAAGGATAGGCCTTTGTGGAGTACCTCTGCAAGATAATCCAGGATATGAGGTAAGGTGGGCACAGCTGTGTCCTTTCCTTGAGACTAGCTCCAAGAACAATATCTTTTCCACTTTTCTGAATAGGATTTCCTAGTACTAGGCCTTCTGGCCTCAAGGATGACATCCATCACCTGTTTGCTGAGGGTTGCTGGTGGTGTATTCAGGGGATAAGCCAGGCTGCAAGGTTCAGGGTGTGCAGCTGTGGATGCAAAATCTGTCCCTCCTGCTGGGACAGCAAGGAGGGGGTCTGATGTAGGTGCCAGGGTGGCACTGCTGTCAGACTGTACAGGAGTGGGTACTAGTGCTGGTGTGGCCAGTCTGGGGCAATAAGGATTGTCCTTGGCCTGTCCTGTTTGATCTTGAGTAGTACTTTTGAGAGGAGGGGCAGAGGGGGAAATGCATAAATTGAGAGGCTTTCCCATGTAAAGGATACGGCGTCCACTTTCCACGCTTGGCTGTGGGGATTTCTGGTGCAAAATTTGCTCAATTGATAGTTTTGGGAGGAGGCAAAGAGGTCCCCCACCTGTGGATTAGAAGTTTGAATGAGTTGGGTTCCAAGCTTCCACCTGTGTGGGTCCAGTAAATTTCTGCTCAAGTCTGTTAGTGAATTTTGTTTGCCTGGCGGGAATTGAGCTTGCAGGTGCACTTGGTTGCTCAAGGCTGTGTTCCACAGGGTCATGGCTAACCTGCAGAGTGGGTAGGAATGAGTTCCCCCCACTTGTTTATGTACCACATAACTGTGGTGGTGTCTGTCTTTATCAGGAGTTGTCCTGTAAGGATAAGGTATTTGAAGGCTGTCAGAGCATTCTGTACAGCTAACATTTCTTTCTGATTGATATCCAGGGGGGTTTGTTCTGGGCTCTATTTGCCTTGAATGCATTTGTCTGACATGTGAGCCCCCCATGCATAGTCTGATGTGTCTGTTGTCAGGGTTTGGGCGGCGAGGGGTTGAGTGAAAGGAAATCCCTTGTTGTGATTGCATGCCTATGCCCACTCAAAGGAACTCTGTCCTTAGACAAGGAATGATAGGAATCAGTGTTTCCAGGTCCTGAGAATGTTGACATCAGAGATTTTTTAAGAACTATGAAGTTTCCTCATATGCAGTCTTGCATACGGAATTAGTAGAATGCATGAGGCCATGAATCCTAGAGCTTGCAGTATTTTTCTTGCAGATAGCTGGGTTTTGGTGGCCATTAGTTTGAAGTAGTTTGTCAAATAAACCTGTTTTTCTGGTGTTAGGAATGCCATCTGGGAAGTTGTGTTCAAGCATGCTCCCAGGAATACAATCTTTTGGCTGGGCACCAGTTATGATTTCGTTTCGTTGATGGTGTACCCCAGAGAAGTTAGACGTCTCTTCACAAATGCCAGGTGCTGAAGAAGCAATTCCTGACTGTCCGCCTGAATTAGGCAATCGTCCAAGTATGGGTAAATTTGAATATTTCTCTGCCAGCACTTTGTGAAAACCCTGGGCACAATAGATAAGCCAAAGGAAGTGCAGAGAACAGACAGTGCATACAGCCTGCCCTGAAACGTAGATATTTCCTGCAAGATTCCTTTATGGGGTTGTGCAGATAAGCTTCTTTTAAGTCTAGGGTGGCTAGCCAGGTGTACTTGGCTAGCATAGGAAGACGCTGTTGCAGAGTCACCATTTTGAATTTTGGGACCACCAAGAAGGTGTTGAGAATTGACAGATCTAGGATAGGGCGCCACGAGCCCTCTTTTCTATGCACCAGGAACAGTCTGGAGTAGAAACCCTGTCCCCTTTGCTCTATTGGCACAGGCTGAATAGCCCTGATACTGAGAAGAGAAAGTACTTGCTTTTGACCCTCTACCCACTGGTTTGGAGGAAGGTCTGGCAACCCGCTTGGGGTTGGGAGTGAGTGGAAGTGGAATCTGTATCCCTGGGATACAATGTTTAGGACCCATCGGTCCTGGGTAATGGACATCCAGTTGTTTGCATGCAGGGCGAGTTTTCCTCCTAGGGGTGAAAGTACTTGGGCCTTGCTGGGAAGCAAAATAGACAAGTCATTGTGAACTTTTTCCACAAGGGGGTGGCTTACCACTCCCTGTTTTAGAGGAGGGAGCACTCCATTGTTTAGATCTCTGCATATCCTGAGACTGTAGTCTTGGTGGCCTGTTGCCCCTGAGTTTGAACTGAGAAGGGACTGGAAAGGACCAGTTTTTAGAAGGCCAATGCCTACTGAATCTAGGTGGCTGCACCTGTAAGAAATCTTTAACAGTTGCATAGATTTAGCTTTTCCTCCATCTTTTTAAGAACTACTGCTTTGGCTCCAAATAAACTTTCCAGGTTTAATGGAGCATCTAGTAAATTTGCTTAGACATGGTGGTATGGCAAGATTTGCTCCTTCAGCCAAGCATGCCTTCTCGGTACAGACCCAGTGACAGCAGCCCTGCAAGATGCTTCTATAGGTTCATAGGTTCATATTAGGCTATCTGCCCTAGGGCATTTATAAGCCTAGCCAGAGTGTGTTTGGCTTTCGCCACCCATTTTAAATTAATTTTGCTATGCCCCTTTTCGAGGTTAGTATACTGTGCCTCTGTCTAACAGTGACACAGAAGTGATACCAGGGGTAAACCTACGATCTCCCATCCACTCATCAAGATTCCTCTTGAAGAGAGTCAATGAGGGACTCTGCCTAACTTGGACTGGGATTTTATTCCAGAGTGAAGGGAGCCTCTGGGTTATGAATCTGTCCCTCCAGCATGTCCTATTTATTTCAGTGCTGAGGTTCAAGTCTCTTGAGCGCGTAGCTCGATGGGATTTGGATTTTCTGAGGTGCAGCATGTCCATTAATTCCAGGTTGGACATGGCTTTATACGTCAAGCACAGATCGCCTCTGAGCAGGCGGTATGCCACTGAGTAGAGCTGGAGTTTCTTTAACTGGGCAGCATATGGCATCTGTTTGAGCCCTTTGATCCTCTTGGTGAGGTACTTTTGGGGTCTTTCCAGTTGCTGCAGGTGTCTGGTAAGGTACATCCCAAATGGGACATTGTACTCAATTATGGACCTGATGAGGGATGAGTAAAGAGGCAAAATGACCTCCCCTGATCTAGATGTGAATCCCTTCATGATTAGGTGGGCGATATAAAATGTTTTTCTAACCACTTTGGCCATGTGGTTATCAAATGAGAGATTGCTATCAACTTGGGTACCCAGGTCCCTAATTACTTCTTCTGTACTTAATGGATTACCACCTATGTGGTAATTTGTGGGCACTTTGTTTTTGCCAAAGGGGATGACTATACACTTTTTGGCATTTAGCTTGAGGCCATGGCTCTGGCACCAGTTGTCTATTTCTATGAGGCCCTTTTGGAGGATGCCTGTGTCGGCTGGACTCGATTATGGCACCCAGTTTGCAGTCATCTGCGAACTTGGTCAGCCACAGTCCTTCCGTGTTGGCCTGTACCTCCAAGAAATATATACCGAACAAGAGAGGTCCCAGGACTGAGCCTTGTGGGACGCCACTTGTAACTGGTTTGGAGTCTGACATGGCTCCAGCAATTCTAACCATGTGGGTTCTGTCCTTCAGCCAGTTTGCAACCCATCTAGTGACATAGGGGTTTATATTTAAGCTGGTGAGCTTATCTATAATGCCTGAGTGGGGTATTGTATCGAAGGCTTTTGCGAGGTCCAGGTAGGATGTGTGGACCACCTTCCCCTCGTCAATGGCCTTGGTGACTATTTCAAAGAAATCAACCAGGTTTAAGAGCCAGGATCTGCCCTTAACAAAGCCGAACTGGGTAGGATCCAGTGTCTGTAGGTCCTCAATATCTTTATTTATGAGGTCCATGATGATCCTTTCCATAGCTTTGCAGACCAAGCTAGTCAGGCTTATGGGCCGATAGTTTCCAGGATCCGTTGAGGCACCACCTTTGTGGAGAGGGACCACTGTTGCTGTACGCCACTCTTTGGGTACATATCCTGTAGTAAGGCTGAGATTGAACAGTAGTTTTATGTTTGGGTTTAGCTCTTCTTGGAGTTCATGTAGGGCAGCCGGGACACCATCTGGTCCCATTGATGCTGTGTTTTTGCTTTGGAGAGGCGGCTCTTACCTGAGCATCTGAGATGTCAGGGGCAGCACTCTGCTGTGATAGATATTTGCCCTTTGGTGGGAGGGGAGAAGTTTGCGCTGAACCTGTCAGCTAGGATGTTGGCAATGTCTGTGGGTTCGGTGTATTTTTTGTCATTTTGGATTAATTCTGAGCATATCTGGGAATTCCCACCCAGGTTCCTAACATAACTAAAGAAAGCCTTGTGATTATCCTTAGTGTCCTGTGCAATTTTTCTCTCGAAGCTGGCCTTAGATGATTTTATGAGTGCCCGTAGTTTTTTGCTAATACTGATCAGAGATGCTTTCCCTTTTTGGGATTTTGCTCGATCATGTAGTAGCTTCCTCCTTCTATTGTATAGTTTGTTTATGGCTAAGGCATCAAAACCACACTGGTCTACCTGAGAAGACCGACAAGCAAAAACGACAACAACGAGATAACAGACACCAGAAGACCGACAAAGCAAATACCTGACAAGTGGAATTCCCGACACCGACACGCCAAACATGTGTGCTTGCATTTGAGCGCATCTTTTTAAGTGTGCAATAGTGACGGACTTTAGGGTTAGCGTACGGGTAAGGTAAGTGTGCGATAGTGATGGACTTTAGGGTTGGGGTGCGGGTAAGGTAAGTGTGCGATAGTGACAGACCTTAGGGTTAGGGTTAAGGTTAAGGTTAGTGCATAGATGGCTGTGTATGTAAGGTTTAGTGTAGGTTTATGAGGTTTTTGGTGTGCTTGTGTTGTGTGTGTCTATTCTGGAACAGGGAATTGTTTTTGTTTTGTTAACGGTCGGGATTGTGCTTTGTCGGGCATGTCAACTTTTGTGTTTTTGCATTTTCATTCTTGTGGTGTCGGTGATCTCGTTGTCGGCCTTTTGAGCTTTCGGTGTTGTCAGGTAGACCCTTACTAACTTGGTTTGCAGAATGCATTAACGCTTGTAAATCTTTATTTTTTTGTACAATCTGGAAGCAACGACATTTTTTGTTTAATTAGTTCCATAATATGCTGCTGGTACTTCAACATGTGAAACTGACAATTCAAAGCCCTGATGGCAAGAGTAGCAGAGGTACATACCTTCTTACCCCATCTGTCTAAAGCTCTAGAATCCCTGCACAAAGGGGTAGGGTTTTTGACTGTAGTAGCCTTAATGCCTTTAGGTCCCTGGGAAGTAGTCTCTGGATCTGCAGTGGGATTCTTAAAGAAAAATTTGTGAGAGTCAGGTACTCTGTAGTACCTGTCAGGCTTTCTAGGAGTTGCTGGTAAAGTATCAGGAGTAAGACTGGATTCCATGAAGACATCATCTACAAGGTCCAGGACAGGGGAGGCCTGTGCTGAGGCAAGTCTAAAAATTCTCTGAGTCTCTTTTTGGACTGAGGGAAGTCCTGGCTTTTCTAAAGTATGCAAGGTTTCACCAAAAGAAAAGTCCTCTGGAGGGGAGGCAGAGGGTATGGAATCCTCTGCATCTGAATCCTCATAGGTAGATAAGGGTACACCCTGGTAATCAGAGGGATCATGGTCTGTAGAATCAGAAGGAAAATCAATTATTTGTCTTTTAGAGGGGGAAGGCTGGCTTTCCCTAATTAAAGTTATAAGGTCTTCAGCCATTCTAAGCATTTATTTCTGTGGCAAGGGGGCTTGAGCATGTGCTTTGGTAGTCGGTTTTCTAGGCATTGTGCAAACTCTGGGCCTGAGAAACTCAGTAGTTTTAGTCAAAAACGAAGCATTTGGTTTAATGCAAACATCACTGAGAATGCGCTTTGGTGGTCAGTTTTCTAGGTGTAGTGCGAACTCTGCGCCTGAGAAACTCAGCAGTTTTAGTCAAAAACGAAGCTGTCGGTTTAATGTAAACATCAGAAGGTCGGAATACACCCTCAGAAGCCGGTGCCTGCACAGTGGCTCCAGACCCATCCAAGGTAGAGATATCCGCAGGTTCCATAGTCGAGGAAGCATCTTGTGGCATACCGGACTCCAAATGGGTCTCAGCAGAGGCCTTTGAATCTGTAGAAGCGGGTATCAGGGGTTGCGAAAGTGCCTCACTGCGTACCGGTGGA
This sequence comes from Protopterus annectens, assembly GCF_019279795.1. Classification (NCBI taxonomy): domain Eukaryota; kingdom Metazoa; phylum Chordata; order Ceratodontiformes; family Protopteridae; genus Protopterus; species Protopterus annectens. The sequence continues at coordinate 1,134,535,769 of NC_056737.1, forward strand.
CTGGTGACTAGCTTAATGGAAGTGTCGTTGGCAGTTTTGGACCTATGCGGTCTGTCTCTGTCTTTAGTTCAAACCAAAAACAAATTAGCACATACACAGTGGGTGAAACTCATTTAATATAGAAACAAAAAATCCATTCACATGAAATTCACCAGAAGCTTAAATTTCTGACCCCCACAGTTATCTCTGGGGAGAATTCGTCCTCAAACACAGATTGGGAAGATGGCCACACGAGTGCGTCTCCAACCCCCAAAAGGAGTAATATTAGGAATAATTTGGAAGTGGGGGGTTTATAGGCCCAAACCAAGAAAAAGAGGTGGGAGGAAACACAAAAACAAAGGTACCACCAGACCTCAGGGGGATTTTGGATATTATGACCAAGATCAGAACAACGTTTATGACAATGTACATAACATTTCTTCTTTGACACTTACAGAATTAGATAATAAAGTTCTCAATAAAGATCTCAGTTTTGCACCAGGTTTCAACAGTTCTTTATACAGGATTTGAGTAACTTTTGCCGTATTCTGAATTTAAAATTACATTTTCAGGACTTGGAGGAGACCGGGAATGACTACAGTGACCTCAGATCCTTCAAATTTAGACCATCTACTTTCAAATCACCTATGTCACCTACTGTTTCAGCTTTTCAATATAACGTTCTTAAGGATTTACATCTAAATTTTCAGAAATATAACATTATGAAGGATATCACCAAGGAGGAAAGGGTGTGCATTGATAAACTTAGGTTGAACAAGAATATAGTGATTTTGCCAGCAGATAAGGGAGGGGCGGTTGTCATTCAAGATTGGGAGCAATACCATGCGGAAGCACAGAGGCAGACATCTGACTCTAGACATTATATGATTATGTCCCTTGATCCAACATCAAAATTTAAACATGAGATTGATCAGTTTTTGGATTTGGCTGTGGAGGAAGGTATTATCTCTGTGGATATTGATTATCAGTTAAAAGTAGATTATCCAAAACAACAATACTTATACTTATTACCCAAGATCCATAAAGATCCAGGCAAACCACCTGGCCGACTGATTGTTTCTGGCAGAGGCTCACTAACGGAGCCACTTTTGGAGTATCTTACTACATATCTTAAACCTTTGCTTGGATCGATTTGTGCCAGGATTCAGGATACCACCCAGTTTCTAGCCATTATTTCTGAGATGCAATTGGAGGCTGACTGGCTCTTGTGCACTTTGGATGTCACCTCTCTATATACTAGCATTCCCCATTGGGCAGGCCTTACTGCCCTGCAATATTGGCGGTAGATAGAGTCAGTCTTTACCAACCAGGTTTTAATACTCTTCTTGTGTGCATGGCAGAAATGGTTCTTACACATAATGTGTTTTATTACCAACAACAATGTATCTGGCACGTTCAGAGGACTGTGATGGGGGCTTCCTTTGCCCCCATCTATGCTAATCTATTTATGGTTTACGTGGAGGAGCATCTAATTTATGACAATAGTCATAATATATTTTTGAATGAAACTGACATCTGGCGTAGATATTTTGATGACTGTTGGTTGGTGTGGAAGGCTGATGTGGCATTTTTGTTAGAATTTGTGGAATACCTCAATGAAAATAAGTGGGGTACTGAGTTCAAACTAACTTTTCACAAACGGGAAATTATCTTCCTGGATGTATTGATTAGAAGAACCAGTACAGACACACTGGAAAGTTAGGTTTTCAGAAAATTTCCACAATTTAATACACTTTTACATGCTTCCAGCTTCCACCCACAACATGTCATCAGGAATATCCCTAAGTCACAATTTCTTAGGATCAAAAGAATCTGTTCCAGCTCCTGCACGTATAGCCAGTATAGACAGGATTTGGTTACCAGATTTAAAAGTAGGGGATATAGAAGCAGATGATATTTGCAGAGCCAGTCGGTTTGCTAACCAACAGGATAAGAACCAACTGCTCTCATATCAGCAGCAGGAAAGGAAAAATAGACAAGAACTGAGGCTTGTGACAACATATGGCAGAAACACTAGGATCTTTATGGAAATTGTGGGCAAACATTGGAATGTTTTACAGTCAGACATCAAACTCAGTGAACATTTGAATGACAACTGCTCCTTCTCTTTTCGGAAGGGCCGTTCTTTGGGCTCATTGTTAAGTCACTATAAAAAATGGTGAGGTTGATCAATCTTTAACTCAAAGAACAATCACTGGACACAAATTGGTGAGATGCACTCCATGTGGACACTGCACGTATTGTCCTAGATTATTCAAGACAAACAGTTTTTGTAGCCATAATTCACCCATTGTTTATGACATCTCATTTTTTGCAAACTGCAATGCCAGTTGGGTTATCTATTTGACCAAATATACACGTATGGCATTTTATGTGGGTCAGACATCACGACCTTTAAAGTTTAGGATAGGGGAACATCTGAGCGATATTCGAAATAAAAAGCATTCTAGTACTTTATACAAACATATTTCGGAACATACTACTGTGATTTTTGGTTTTACTGTTATTGATTGTATCAGGTATAGAAGGAATGATAAGGCCACTTTACATAAAATACTGAATAACAAAGAAAAAAGTGGATAGTCAAATTAGGGGGTGGGGTTGATCCCACCAGGATTAAATGAACATTTTTGAATTTTTCCTTATCCAATCATACAGTCACACACATGATAGCGCTGTATATACACCTACATGCTCTAGCAACTTTTTATATATTTTTGTTTATATCACTGAAAAAGGCGTCATCTGAAACCGAAAAAAAGTGATTCATGTGAATGGCTTTTTTGTTTCTATATTAAATGAGTTTCACCCACTGTGTATGTGCTGGCTGCCTTTTGGATTTGAAGCCTTGCACTTGCCATCCGTGCAGGTTATCTAGTTGTTTGGTTCTGTCTCTGTCTTTATCCTTATGTTTTTTCGGAAGATCAGTAGTCAGATGGTTTATCGAAGCCATTTCGGAATACGGAGAACGAAAGCAAAAGAATTTAGCGACAAAGCTAGCCCAACGACAAATAGTTTGGGCGTTAAATAAGGCACAAAACCTACAGCGAGGAATGTCGTGGTCTGGGCCTAGACAGATGACGTAGTAAGAATGAAAATCTCTGTGTGGTATTTGCTTTCCACAGGCAAGACCATTTTTAACTTTTTCTGACATTAGTTAGAGCAAGAAAAAAGGATCCCCAACGGGGTACTTAGCTTTAGAAGACTTCAGGTATGAAACTCGAAAAACAAAAATTTCAGGTAACGGCCGACCGGCACTTACGAACGGCTTCTGGTTCGGGCTCCCACATGGCAAGAAAAGCTGATGTAATGGCATCGGCTGCATGTTTTATACCCCTGACGACCTGACGTCATGGAAGAGGCAACAGCATCCGATGCAGAAATCCCAAGACTCTGGTATTCGGACTGAGGGCTACCTGCAGGCAGATAACCCAAGTGTGATGATTGCAACAGTGAAACATGAAGAACATCTGCAACATGGAAGAGAAGGACATCTATGGTTATGGTATGATTTTACATAACTATTCTATGTCCTTCTATTCCCATGTTGCATTATTCTTACTGTGGGAGAGTGCCACAACTTAGGAAAAGGAAGGGTGGAAGTAGAGGTAACTGATTGCCCTAGCAAACCCTGCTCTGGAGATGTGGGACAATTTGTAGTGACTGGTGAAGGTATGCACAGAGGACCAGGTGGCCACCTCCAGAATGGAGGTTGCGTCCACACTTTTGAAGAAGGCTTTGGAGGATGTTACGGCCCTGGTAGAGTGAGCCCTTACTCCCTGAAGTAGGTCCTTGCCATGGCAGTAGTAGCAGAAGTGGATAGTTTTCCCTGATCCAGCAGGAAATGGTTTGTTTGGAGACTGCCTTGCCCAGGGCCCTGGGGTGGAGGGATACAAATGGTTAGATTTTCTGATGGACTTAGTTTTGTCCAAATAAATCCTCAGTTGCCTATACACATCCAAGGAATGCAGTACCCTCTCACTGTCATTAGTGGGAGAGGGGAATAAGATGAATGAACTGGTTTAAAGACAGTTTGTTGACCACCTTGGGCATGAAAGCAGGGTTGGTGCGCAGGGTCACCCTGTCCTTATGAAAAATGGTGTGGGGTGGACAGGCCATGAGAGCTTGTAACTCTGACACCCTTCTAGCAGAGGTAAGGGCCACCAGTAGAACAGTTTTCCAAGTGCACATTGAGAGTTGCAGAGCTGACTGGCTCAAATGAAGCCACCTTTTTCTAGGATAAAGTTTAGGTCCCAAGACAGTGGGACTGGTTTTCTTGGTGGTCTGATGTGCAAGACCCTTTGCAGGAACAATTTTACATCTAGCCTAGATAGCAGAGGGGGGGGGTCTTGGGCTAAGCAAGCAGAGATTGCAGATAGGTGGACTTTCAGTGAAGAGTATGAAAGGCCAGCCTTGATAAGTTCACACACACAAGTTAGGACTAGAGGAAATTCGCTAGGAAGGGATCTATATGCTTTTAGAGACACCATTTGGAGAATCTTCCCCATTTTGAAATGTAGGATCTCCTGTTAGTAGGTTTCCTGGTCCTGGTCTCCTTCAGGACTGAATGCACGTCCTCTGAGTAGTGGTGGTGTCTCTAGGGAATTAAAAGTTTATCACCCACAGAGTTAGGCATAGCATCTGCAGGTGTGGAAGAATGAGTCTTCCCTTCTGCTGTGTGAGCAGGTTCACTTCGTGGGGTAACTTGTAGTGATTGATGCAAATCTAACACACAAATCCAGCACTAATTCACCAGTTTCTGCTTTATTGCTTAAACGATCTGATACCTCGGCCTTTCGCCTTCAATGGATCACAATTAATGTCTTTTTCGCCAAATATATATATATATATATATATATATATATATATATATATATATATATATACACACAGATACACACATTAATTTAATTGCAATTAGCACAGATAACTTCATTAAGCCATCAATTTAGTTAACATTTAAAGTGACATTTTCAAAAAATTATTTTTCTCCACATTCTTGTAAAAAACTTTGTTATAACTTTTTTTATATATATAACTTTTTTTAAATTTCATCCAGGAATAATTATAAATATTAATATTAATATAACATATGCTCAACCCATTCATTACAAAAAATATGATCCAATTAAATACCCAATTCAAGATAGAGTCCAAAGGGCTTCAACGTCTTAAATTTCAGAATCATTTTAGTTTCTAACTCAAGTAATTTATAAGAATAATCCCCTCCTCCTTCCATACAAAATGGCTTCCCAAGTACACAAAACTTTAAACTGTTGGGTGAGCCACCATGTTTTTCATAAAAATGTTGGGCCACAGGGCTAACTTCACTTTTATTTCTAATATCTTTCATGTGTTCTAGAATACGTATTCTCACCATTCTTTTAGTTTGCCCTATATACCAAACATTTACACATGAACAACCTAGAATATACACTACCCCTACCGATCTACAGTTAAAATTAAATTTAGGAATAAACGTTATACCGTTTATCATAATATTATTAGTCACCCTCTCACATAAACTACAACGACCACAGGGATATGTACCTAAAGGCAGATTCTTATTTTCATTTCTTTCATTCCCCCTCATAAAGTTATAATTCAACAACTCTTTTAAATTCTTTCCCCTTTTGTAAGAAAAAGTAACATGTTTAGGAAAAAAATGGCCAATATTATCATCCTCATTAATTAAATACCAATATTTTTGAACAATTTTAGCCAATTCATTTGAAAATGGAGAGAATTTAGTAACAAAAAATAACCTTTCCCCATCATCCCCTACTTTCTTATTAGGTGTTTTGACTACAAATTTTTTCCTTAAAATACATAGATTTATATTGGCCATCACAAGGAATCCCAAGTAACCTGTTTTTACATCTTAACAAAAGATCTTTGTCATAACCTCTCTCATTGAGTCTCAACTCTACATTATCCAATTCATTAACCCTCTCCACCTCATCACTGGTATGATCAAAAATTCTTTTAAATTCACCTGAGGGTAACGAACGTAGTAGATGTTCAGGATGCATACTACTAGCATGTAAAAACATATTAACTGAGGTATTTTTCCTAAAAGGCCTAAAGCCAATAGATTCCTCTTTATTATATAAAGTTACATCCAAAAAATTAATCTTTTCCCTATTGAGCTCATAGGAGAAGGTCAAACCATGTACATTTTCATTTAGAGTTTCATAAAATCCAAAACAATCACCAATCTCACCCCTACAAATCAAAAAAAAACTTGTAGTGATTGCCCTTGGCGATAGATAGAAATAGGGGGAACCAATGCTGCCTTTGCCAGTAGGGGGTCACCAGAAATATTTCTGGTTTGTCCTTCCTGATCTAGGACCCTTGGAATGAGAGGGAAGTGGGAAATGTATACAGAAATCGTCCCTTCCATGAAATGTTGAAGGCCATCCACCCACCAGGCTAGTGGGGAGTGGTCATTGGTGCAGAATTTTTTCAACTGTCTGTTCTTGGGTGAAGGCAAACAAACCTACTTGAGGTGTGCCCCACTGGTGGACAATGTCTAGAAAAACTTCTCTGATCAACATCCACTCATGATGGTTGTCTTGCGATGGGATGTAGGTTGCCTGCAGGGATAAGTTGTTTCTGGAGACTAGGCCCCAAATCTGTATTGCTATCGTGCATAGGAGACAGGACTTGGTCCCTCCTTGATTTTTGAGGTACCACATGACTGTGGTATTGTCTGTGAAGATTTGAAGGGGACCCGGTTGTAGGATTGGGGTAAAGGCTTTTAAGGCCAAAAGGACTGCTGCCATCTCCCTAACATTGATATGTTTTTTTTTCAGAGGGCAGGACGACAGTTCTCCTGTACCTTGAGACCTTTCATGGTAGCCCCACCCCCCCAAGCCAGGTCGCTACATCTGTATGCATGTATTGAGCTGATGTGTGGGGGTGGGGGGAGTGGTGGACTGGAAGGCCTAGGTTCAGTTGAATTTGTTGTATCCACCATTTCAAGTTTGCTTTGAGGCAGGGTAAGAGTGGGATCTGAAATTCTAGAGGGTGTTTGTGTTGGGACCACACATTCTTCAGATACCACTCCAGGGGTCTATATTAGGAAAGTGAAAAGACGTTTACGCGAATAAGTAAATGCAGAACCGTATAGCGCGAAGTGGACTCAGAGCAAAAGTCAAAAACTGCGAAAATGGAGATATCGAATTTCCATGGTTGGCCCGTCTGTGGATTAGCTGCATAAGGTAAGTGTTGGATAGTTACGGAGTTTAGAATAGGGTGCGGGTTAAGGTAAGTGCTTAGATAAGTACATGTTAGATTTAGTGTAGGGTTAGAGGTAAGGTTTTGTTAAATGTATGTATGTAGGTTATTTATTTTGTTTGTGTATATTTTTGTAGGGGAAGTGCGAGGTAGTTATGGACCTTAGGGTTAGGGAGGGGTTAAGGATAGTGCATAGATAAGTTTTGTATGTGGGGTTTAGTTAAATGTATGTATGTGGATTATTTATTTTGTTTGGGTGTATGTCTGTAGGGGACGTGTGCGGTAGTTACAGACCTTAGGGTTAGGGAGGGGTTAAAGATAGTGCATAGTAAGGTGTGTATGTGGGGTTTAGTGTAAGGTTAGAAGTTGGGTTTTGTGCTTTACTTTAGGTTATATGTAGGGTTTGGTTAGTGTATGTATGTGGTTTATTTTATTTGGGTAGGTAGTATATAGTTAGTGGTAGGGTTGGCCGACTATGACAGTTACATTTTTTTTTTTTTGATGCTGAGTGCGTTCGGGATTTTTGCGGTTTGCGGCATATAGGGGTTGATGTTTTGGTATTCGCGCATAGGTTTTTCGCTTTCGTAATATAGAACCCACTCCAGCTATTCTCTGTCTCATATCGTCTACTAAGAGGTGATCTCTGCTTGACTTACAAAGCCATGTCTGACCCAGCTCTGCTAGAAATGCTACATCTAAAGAAATCCCAATCCCTCTGCACCACACGCTCCAGAGACTTTAACCTCATTGCCACAATCAACAGAACATGCTGGACAGACAGGTTCATAACCCAGAGAGTGCCCATGCTCTGAAATAGACTTCCCATACATGTCAAGCAGAGCACCTCACTGGGCCTCTTCAACAGAAATCTTGATGACTGGATGGGAAATAGAAAGTTCACCCCGGGGATTACTCCAGTGGCTCTACTTGATAGAGGCACTGGGAACTAACGTCGGGCAGCACGATGCCAGGACACTTCTATGGGCTAGGCTTGTAAAGGCTCCAGGGCCATTAGTCTAGTACACACCTATGAACCTATACGGATCCCGGCTAAAGGTAGCATAAGAATGGTGTCTGCCATAAGACCCAGAACATGTAGGAATTGTTTTGCTGATGGCTGTAGTACCTGGATCAGGTCCTGGAAGTGGGCAGTGAGGGAGAAAACTTTGTCCTGAGGGAGGAATGCCCACATCAGGTCTGTTCTGATCCTGCATCTCAGGAAGATTTTGTCCTGCTGTGGGGTTAGGGATGACTTGGGGAGGTTGAGGGTGAACCCCAAGCCTTGTAGCAGGAACATGGTGAACGGCAGGTGGTTTCTTAGGGTAGCCTCTTTTTCTGCAAGAATGAGGATGTCATCTAGGTACAGGTAAAACTGAATGCCTTTAGTTCTGCAATGGGCTATTGCTGGGGCCAGGCATTTTGTGAATACCCTGGGTGCAGTAGATAAACCAAAGGGCAAGGCTGTAAACTGAAAATGAGAACAGAGCTCAGTAAAACATAAGTACATTCTGTGAGAGGGTTTTATAGGGGTGTGGTAGGTAGGCCTCATGAGATCTAGTGTGGTCATGAATGCCTGGGCTGGCAATAGTGGAAGAAGGGTCTAGAGGGATAACATTCTGAAGGATGGAACTCCTAGAAAGAGATTTAGAAAGGACACATCAAGAATTGGCCTCCAAAAGCCGTCCTTTTTTGGTACAAGAAATAACCTTGAGTAAAACCCTTTTCCTTCTTGTCCTGGGGGAACGGGTTCTATAGTTCCATGGTTCAAAAGATCCTTTAAGACCTGGGGAATAAGGTGCCCCTTGCAGGGGGTCTTTCTTTCCAATACAGGAAATATCCCTCTTCCACTATTGACAGAACCCAGCGGTCTGTGGTGATAGTTCTCCAAAAGGGTAGGCAGTGTGAGAGGCAGGCTGACAGGGGGGGGGTGGGCAAGGCAATCATGCATTGTTGGAGCCATTTCTGTCATGAAAGGGCTATCTTTGGGTAGGCTGAGAGGAAACTGGTCTGGAAGTGGTTTGTCTCCTGGCTCCCTTCCTATGTCTAGAAGAGGAATGAGTGGTAGAGGAGGGGGTCCTGCTGACAAAAGTAGTCTTGACTGCTGATTCCTATAGTATTTAGGAATGGGAGACACCAGAAGGTGTTTAATATCCTGGAGCTCGTTGCTTTTCTCCTGAAGGTTTTTAAAGAGTTCTCCAAACAGGAGGTTGTGGTCAAGAGGGGCATCCAGAATTCTGGATGTAAGGTCCTCTGGCAGGGGTTGAAGGTGACGCCAAGAATATATGCGTAGCACTGATGCGGAAGCTGCAGATCTTGAAGAGGCCTCTGCTGCATCATAACTGCATCTAATTGAATGTCTGGCCACTTGTGAAGCCAGGGACAGTTTAGATGCTACCTCTGTTATGTTAGGGAGTCTGGCAAGGAGGATTGGAGATTAGAGGCCTGGAATACTAAGTCCAAGGCATATTTTGCCATACAAGTTTAGTAGTTGATGGCTCTGAAGGCTAGGGTGGAGGAGGTATAAACTTTCTTGCTTATCCTGTCGATATTCTTATTGTCCTTGTCAGTAGGTAAGATAGACGAGGAGGGTATTAATCTTGACTGCTTGTCAGGGGGACACAGCTGGGTCTGCCAAGGGAGGGGTCTCACCAGGAATTTCTGATCATCAGGCACCTTGTAGAAACGGTCAGGTCTCAGATGCAAGGTGGCTGTGAATCAGGATTTTTTTGATGCTGAAGAAAATGCATCAAGATAGGCGGGTATAACGTGGCAGATGGAAGTGGAGATTCTACTTGAAGTAATTCAAAATATCTCTTTTGAGTTTCAGTTATCTGGGAAATATCCCATTTGAAATATTCTTTAATTTTGGTAATGGCCTCCGTAAAGGTGATGTCCTTGGGGGGGGGGGGGTCTCCTTCAATGGATTGGTCTCCTTCAATGGATTCTTCATCAAGGGAATAGTATTCCAGTGGAGAGGCAATCTGTGTTGAATAAGTAACTGACTCATGTGATGATGAGGAGTAAACTTCCTCTTCTTCTTTTCCTGCATGAGAAGTGGGAAGGTGGACTGAAGTAGCTGTGGCAGGCCTAGGGCTGAGAACAGGAATGGTGGAGGATGAAGAGGCAGAGGGCCTAAGGGCCATGAAGGCTTACATCAAGGATTGAGTGAAGGATTGTCAGTCATGTAATCCCTCAGCCGAGGGAGACAGATGCTTACTTTTCTGATTCCTCTTCAAGGGAGTACCCATGGGAGAAGGCCAAGTCTCATGGGCCTTTGTTGGAGCTGGGGCTTCGGGTTGTGGATTCTCAGTCAGGCATCCGGCGAGGCCTGGTTCCCCCTTAACATCAGTAGAAACCTACATCTGAGCTACCTCTGTGGATGTGCCAGCCGTTACTGCTGAAGCGGCTTCCTCGAGGGGAGTCAATGAAGTAGAAGTCTCTAACGGACATCCCTCAACTCCTAAATCGGAAGATGGTGGAGCATCTGACAGCGGAGGGGCAGTAGTGGTAGGTCGTGACAACCTGGCCTTCTTTCGTGGAGGCTCTGTCGGGGCAGCAGACTCTGGGTCCATCCTAAGTGCTAATTCCTTTAGCCTCTGGTTTTCTAAGTAAAGATTAAGGGCAGCCAAATGGCTTCTAAGTGCCTTAGGGATGAATGACTGGCAAATTGAACAAGAGGTAAGGTCGTGTCCTCGGCCTTAGCAAAAGAAGCAATGGTTGTGTGAGTCTTTATGCGGAATCTGATGCCCGCAACTGCATTTACCCTTCTTAGTGGCCATCGGCTAAAAGGGGGAGGACAGCAAACCAAGCTCAAGCAAAGGTAAAAAAGTGAAATCCCCAATGGGGTACTTAACTTTATGGGAATAGAAGGACATCTACCATGGCAGGACTAGCCACCTGGTGGTGTAAACCTTGGCTCTAGATGACGGTTACTGTTAAAGTGACACCCCAACACCATGTGCAAAAATGGGAAAAAGGGGTTAGGGTGGGTGGATGGATCCAAGAAGCATATTACCATCACAGAATGTTCACAATGCATTTGCTTCATCTGGAGAGGGGAAAAACTTGCTAATCTGATTCTGAAGAATATTAGATTTCATTTTACAATCTGCAGTGAAGAAGATTAGCCTGGTACTGGAGCTGTCTGTAGGGTTGCCAGCTCGGATCCAGTGTCAGATCCAGGACCCAAGAGTGATGAATGGTGAAGTTATAGTAAGTACACAACTTTTTTTTTTTTTTTTTTAAATAAGCACAGCTCTTGAACCCGCGGTGGTGGTGGTGCTGCGTTAGCGTTGTCGCCTCACAGTAAGATGCTGTCCGGTTCGATTCTCAGCTAGACCGTCTTCTGCGTGGAGACATGCGTGAATGGGCATACCTTCGTTGAAGGCTGTGGGTCAGGCCTGGCAAGACGGTTCGTAAAAATCAACTGCCAATCATTAGCGGGCCGGAGTTCTGCTGTGGCGATCCCTAACCGGGAAAAGCTGAAAGACATAAACAAATAAGCACAGCTCTTATCTGACAGTAAGTTTCACCCAATAAAGATTTGTTGTTCTGCTACTGAGAAGTAAAGCTATTTTTCATCTCAATAGGATTTAATGTTTTGGTGCGAGGAACATGAAAGGTGAGGAAGTTTTGATCGCAATAGGATTTTTTGCTGCTGTTTGGTTTGCAGATGTTTCTTGCTACTGCTGCTTGGTGTTTTGGCGTAGCTCGAATAGCTCAAAAGGCTGCCATTTCATATTTTTTCACAATCTCTAAAATCCAAAACTGAATTAAACAGCTTTTGAAAAACAAACTAGTCCTAAATCAACACAGCTGTACATGCATTATCATCTATATAGGTTTCTGTAAGGCAAAATGCGACTTAAATAAATATTGTTATAAATTACTAGACTTACACTTGGTAGAAATGTTTTGGGTAGTGCTATGTATGTATTTTATGTACCCTTCCCCTGGGTCTATTAAAATGATTTTTTTCTGAACCAGCCCACTACTTTTATATTACTAATACTGTCCTTCGAGATCACCATCTTGACACTGTTTATTCTTTTTCTTTGTTTTATCTTATAGGACAATGCTATCTTTTGGACCACAAATTCAGCAAAATCTTCTTCATTAAGCAGTACAGCAGCTGAACTGACATTAGCATGTCTATCTAGCAAGCATTACAGAGTGCATTTACAATAAATAACTGAGGTAAATGAATGGTTAGTCCTACAAGAACATAGCCATTAAGAAGTACAGAAATATTTATTTAATGTATTTATTATGCTGTGTTTGTTTACACTTTATGAGGATATGGTACTTATTTTATTTATTTATTTTACATTTGTTGACAGGGTTAGTCTAGCTGGATACATGTCCATTTTCAGTAGAGGCCCGGGGAGAAAAGCTCCACAATGCAATACAAATGGGTTAGTAAAACCAAGTGTTGTTATACATTCAAATAAGAAATATTATACAAAAATTAGGTGTTACAGAGAAAAAAACTGGTTCATAAGTATTACTAGCAAAAATACTTTACAATACTGAAAATAAGCAAGCAAGAATATATATATTTTTTTTTAAATTAAGGGTGAATATAAAGGTTGAGAAAATAGAAAGTTTTAGTCAGGGTTTGTAAAGGACAGAGCTAATGAGAATTAAGCACAGGTTTTAGCTGCTTCTTGAAGGTTCAAACATAAATACTATGCTAACCTAGAAAAAGGTTTGAGGGGGTGAAAAAGGGTAGAGGGAATAATAGTTTAGTCAGGGTCTGTACAAGGACAGAGCCATTGAGACTTAAGCAGAGTTTTTAGCTGCTTCTTGAAAGTGGGTAGAGAAGTAATAGTGGTGAATTCACTTGGAAGCTTGTTCCAGATAGGTCCAATACAGTTGGCGAACAAACAGTCTCCAGCTTTGTTGTTGGATTTATAGGGTGCTGCTAGTAGCTTTGTAGCGGAGCGCAGGGACGATAGATTTTTATAAGGAGTAATAAGGGTACTAAGTATTGTGATATCAGAAGGTTGATAGAAGATTTTGTGGGTGATGGTAAGTTGCTGTAGTCGTATTTGATTTTGTAATTCCAGCCAGCCTAGTTGTTTAAGATTAGAGCAATGATGGGTTCTAAAAGGGGCTCCTGTGGCAAATCTTGTAATATTATTATAAGATACAGCTAGTTTATTGAAATTAGATTTTGATAAGTTTGTAAAAATAGGTGAGGCATAAAGAAGGGTAGAGAGCAAGTGTGTTTGAGCTAAAGTACTTCTGGCTGAGGTAGCTAGGAAGGGTTTGAGCCTGTAGAGAGATCCAAGTTTTCTGTTGACTGACTTGATGGTTAAGTTAATATGGGCATCAAAGTTGAGATTATGGTCTATTGTGACACCTAAAAGTTTGGTAGTTGAGTCAGGGATATTATTGTGCCATTGTTCGACATTATATCGAAGGTAAAGGTCAAAGATTTCTGTGATGGTGTAAAAAGTAATAATTTAGTCTTTTTGGGATTTAGTAAGAGGCCATGCTGATAGAACCAATTTTCAGCTGCTGTGAAGACTTGTTGTGTAGTGGTCTGGAGCGTAATTGGGGAGGATGCTGAACATATCAGAGTTGAGTCATCGGCATATTGTATACATATGGATTGAGGAAGGGACATATTTAGTTTGTTAATAAAAATAGAAAAGAGGAGAGGTCCCAGTATTGAGCCTTGTGGCACTCCAACTGTGATGGGAAGAAGAGATGATATTTGATTATCCCAAAGAACTGCTTGTTGTCTATTTTCCAAGTAGGATTTAAACCACTGGATAGCTTGACTGTCCAAGGCAAGTGATTTAAAGATGTTTAGTAAGAGGGAATGGTTGACCATATCAAAGGCCTTACAGAGGTCTAAGAATAGTGCTGAGGACAGCAGGTTGTTCCGATTTTTACTAATATGGTCTGTGAATGACAAGAGTGCTGTAGTAGTGCTGTGATAGGGTCTAAAATCATGTTGGCAGTCTGCTAGCAGGTTGTTTTTGAGAAGATGGTCAAGTAGTTGATGATGTATACATCTTTCCAAGATTTTAGCTAAAGGAGAAAGTAAGGCTATGGGACGAAAGTTAGGGAGATCGAAAGAGTTACTGCCCTTGTGAAGAGGAATGATATGAGAGGACTTTCCAGAGGGTTGGAATAAAGCCTTCAGTTATGGTTCGATTAACTAAGATGGAGACTGGAAGGGAAATTACTTTGGCTGCAATTTGTAGGTATTCAGCTGGGAGGAGGTCAGCTGAGGGGGGTACAAGGTTTGAGTTTGGTAAGAAGAGTAAAGATAAGATCAGTTGACAATGATTGCAGTTTGAAAGAGGGAGGGATTTTTGTTGTGGCAATAAGGTGTTGGCGTGGACTGTGGAGATAAAGTTGAAGCAAGAGAGGTGACAGTGTCAGAGAAAAAGTTGTTAAAAGTATCAGCGATTTGGTTAGGTGTGCTCTGAGTGAGGTTAGAAGGAGTGGGTGTTTTAGAGTTACCTGGATGTAGTAGTTTATTGATACTTGTCCAGAATTTGTGAGGGTTTTGGTGTTGGGTAAGTTGGAATTTCCAATAATAATTTCTTTTATCAAGGAATATAAATTTCTTTGTTGCATTCCTAAGTTGTTTAAAGGTTTGGTGGTCAGCTGGGTTTTTAGTACTATGCCATTTGGCCCAGGTTCTATTTCTATGCAACCTTTTTTGTTTGGTTTCTTTTGTTAGCCAAGGAGCAGGCTTTGCTTTGGTTTTAATTAATCTAGTAGGGGCATGGAGATTGAGGATTTGAAGGAATTTGTTGTTAAAGTATGAGACTGCATCGTCTAGAGGTAAGTGTTTTAGGGGAGACCAAGTGCATGCTTTGAGTTCTAATTGGAAGTTAGTTTGGTTGAAATTGCTTTTGTTCCTACTAGTTCTAACTTGAGTATTATTGGAGATGGGGATTTTTTGCCTGGTGATAAAAGTGATTAAATGGTCACCGATATTATCAGGTAGTGTGCCTGTAGTATAAATCATAGAGCTGCTATTGACTACAATCCAGTCAAGGATGCTTTGCTTGGAGCTGGTTTTGTTAATTCGAGTGGGGACAGTAATGGTTTGATTAAAGCCGTAGAGGTTTATGTGAGAAGTGGGTTTTTGGGAGATACAGGAATTCCAATCAATATTAAAGTCACCTAGAAGTATAGTTTCCTGAGGGAAGGAGTTTGAGAGCCAGTGCAGTAAGTTTTCAAGGGTATTAACATTGTTACCTGGGGGGATATAACAGCAAATGATATAAATAGATTTGTTAATATTAATTTGTAGTTTGGTGATTAAGATTTCACTATTGTTTTGTAAGGGTGGTTTTGTATCTAGTAGGGTAACCAGTAGTTCAGTTTTGTCATTTAGTAGACCAAAAAATAAATAAATAAATGCAAAACCAATTCCAAAATTCAATTTAGCAGAGCTACTTATTACTTTCCAGAAAATAAACAAATGTATTACTGTCCTTTACATTCCTCCTTGCAACAACAGAGCTACACTGGAAAATATACTCCATTGGATATCCATAACAATTCCACACGAAAAATACTAATAGGTGATGATATCAAATGGTTGAACATAACCTCAGACTTCCCTACATCTAGCATGAACTTATATGGTTTCACACAACTAATTAATAGCCCCTCACATTGCAGCAAGACATCAAATTCCTTATTAGACTGGATCCTAGTATCAGAACTATGTTCCCACTCAAATCATTACAATGCAATGACCGAAAACAACTCTTTTATCCATAAACCTATCAAATGGTTTTGTACCATGGTTCCTAGCCCTGGAATTCCTTCCCTGTATCCATCAGGTCAATGTTTGTCCTTTAAAACCATTCTGAAAGACTTTCTAGCCAAAGTCTGGTTCTGTTCTTGCTCAACCCCAGGATAACCAACATATGAACAAGTACCTATTCATTCCTCACAACTCGTTAATCCCATCTTCTTCACTCACTTCCTTACTTCAATCAAGTTCTCACCCCTAACTCTCTATCTAAATATATCATAACCCTGTTTTTTTTCTCCCACTTCATGTTGCAATTTCTGTTTGTATTAAACTAACTTACCTTTAATTTCTCTAAGCTGGCTAAAATTTCTCTAAATATTAAATCACTGTCATATAAGTTGCCTCTATAATTTTTTTTGGCTGTATCTATTCTTAACAAATATAATCACATTATGTTTAATTTGGTGTAATTATTTAAACTGTAGATGTTTTGTATTATTTTTGAAGAATCTAAAATTACCACTCTTAAAATATTTTTGCAATACTTTAGAAAATTTCTCCCTGGGCCTCTGCTAAAAATGGGCACCTAACCTGTCAGTCTTTCCCTGTAATCAAATGTCAGTCAAATAAAATAGTTGATCCTATTGGCTGAGGCATGCAATAGATCCCCATATTTTCTACAAAATAAAACAGTACCTGTTGGTTATCAGAATGGTGAGTAATACAACAAATGACAGCAGATTCATAGGTTCATAGGAGGTTACCAGGATAATAGCCCTAGAGCCCTTATAAGCCTAGCCATTGTTATGCCCGAGTTACCCTTACAACCTTAGCCACTTTTCCTAACTGATCTTGGTTAGGTGGGCATTATTAGTAGAGCAAGTCCAAGGACAGCACCAACTACCTCTGTCCATGAGGGACATGGGTGCCACCCTCAAGATGAATTTGCGTCTCCCATCCAATTGTCCAAGTTATTCTTGAATATGGTCAGTGAGGAGCTCTGCTTTATGTGAATTGGGAGTCTATTCCAAAGGAGAGTCAATCTCTGGGAGATATACCTGTCTCCCCAGCATGTACTGTTGAAGTCACAGTCTGGATTATATAAATGAAAATATTTTATGTAGGACACTTTTGTAAATTCTGCCTGCGTCCTGTACAGGACTTCAGTGTCCAAGTGGGTCAACCAGAAAAGAGAAAGGGAGTTTTTATGGTTAGCCACCAAACTTATTCAATCTCTTGGTAAACTATGATTTGTAACACCAACAATAACGCAAAAACCAAAAACCAAACCAATCAAAGGAAAAGACAATCCAGGGCAAACTCCACCAGAAAATTAGTGGAAACGTTCCAAAACAGCTTACAATGAAGGCACAGTGCTCAATTCCACAACTGTTAATTTATTAACGCCACACAATTTCCAAACGTTTTCGTCAAGGATATGACTTCATCAGATAAAGACAGGTAGATTACAACCGTTTAAATACTAAATTAATTAAGCACCTCACTCCAATTAAATAGTTACACCACATTTAAAGGCACAAAATAAATATCTTAAAATCCTGCTCATTTACCCTATTTCCTAAACTACTTTAAAAATCCACTGTAAACACAGTATGAAAAACTGTACATATATAAATGTTAAAACGCAGACAATATTGCATAACAGGTCTATGTATAATAAAAATATATATAAAAATATAAAAATATTCTTCAAATTCTATCTGATTTAAGTTTTAAATATGGAATGATGGACACAGAATCATTAATCCCAGGAAATCTGTAAGATTCTAACAAAATTTGCCAGTATGTTTCCCTGTGGGATAACATTACCTCCCAGGGTCCACCTCTGGCTTCTTTAACAACAGAGTCCAATACAAAGAAGGAAAAAATTCCCCCAGAACATGTAATAAGGTGCTTGTAAAGTGCATTATTGGTGTCACATTTTTTCATGTCGTAATAGTGCTCATATATCCTTCTACGGAGTTGCCTTTTTGTCTTTCCTACATAAAATGCCTGGCACACTGCCAGGTAGACAACCCCGTAGGAAGAACAATTGTAGTGTTTTCTGGAAACTATCCTCCTACTTCTACTTTCCAGATACACAAAATCTTTGTTAAGAATATATTTACACTGTGAACACCGTCCACACTTGTAAGTCCCTGTACGTGGACTTTCCTGATGTGATGGTTTGTTGTCCTGCTCCAAAATTCTTTTAATATTGACACCTTTCCTATATACAGTTTTAAAAGTAAGATTCTTAAATCTACCAAGGTCCGTTAATTCCTGAAAGGACTTGAATTCGTTGTTTATAATTCTACTAATATTACCGATGTTACTGCTAAAGTCAGTGATATACAGCAATTGATTACTGTAAAGGTCTGTCTGGTTGTTACCCTGCAAGTTGTTCAAAGAACATACCCCCAAAATGGGCTTAAATCTATTGGGTCTCCCTCTTGACACTTCTTCCTTAACAGAATCTATCATGTGCCTAGGGTACCCCCTCTCCAAAAACATCTGAGACAACTTTTCACACTCATTGTTGAATAACAGTTCCTGTGAGGTCATACGGGAAGCCCTAACGAACTGTCCCTTAACAATACCTCTCTTTTGGAACCCCGGGTGTGAACTAGAAAAATGTAAGTAACTATTGGAAAAAGTCGGCTTCCTATAAACTGTGGAAATAAACCCTGTTTTGTCTTTGGTTAAGGTTACGTCCAAATAGTCAACATGTGCCTCAGATGTCTTGTATGTAAACTTTAAAAAGGTCATGGTACCCCCAATGTAAGTAATAAATTCTTGAATAGTCTCCACTGGGCCAACCCAAAAAATGCAGATGTCATCCAAAAACCTAGAGTAATGTATCCAATTTTTTTCATAACCACTTTTGTGTACAAATTTCTTTTCCCATACGGCCATAATGATGTCTGCGTAAGTAGGTGCGCAGTTGGCCCCCATGGATACCCCCTTGGTTTGTTGGAAATATTCACCTGCATAAAAAATGTAGTTGTTTTTTAATACTAACTCTAACAACCCAATGATTACACTCACATCGTTATGACAGATCCCGGGACTTTCCCACAATGCCTCCTCTAACCATTCCAAACCTATGTCCGTAGGAATTGCTGAAAACAAATCAACTACATCTACTGTTAAGAACGTAAGATTTGGCCTGCACAGGTCATTAGTTATACTGCGCAAAAATTCCCAGGAATCTTTAAGTAGGTATGGTTCTCTCCCCCAAACCTGTTTAAGTTTCCAATCCAAGTACTTGGAGAGCGGATGTGTTTTGGAACCCTGCGCTGCCACAATGGGCCGAAGTGGTGGATCCTCCACACATTTATGAATTTTAGGCACACCAAAGATTGTGGGCACTTTAGGATTGTTGTTTTCTAAAAATGAAAAGGTATCAAATTCAATGATTTCCTGATCCAACATATCTTTTATGGTCAAATCAATTTTTTTGTAAGACAGGTGTATTTCATTAATGGAGGTTAGAGTATATTTATCAGTGTCATACAAAATTTCCCCCATTTTACTGTCATACAAAACCTGACTCATAAAAACTGTGCCCCCTCCCTTATCGGGTTGCATCACGCTAATGGTGTGATTGTGTGCTAGATCATACAGTATTTTCATTTCATCATCACTTAGATTATAGTCAAAATGCACATGAGATAGTTCCTTGCGTATTTCCCTCTCAATTCTGCTCTCTAAATTAGCGAGATGGGGATGCAAAGGTGGGTTAAAAGTACTAGATTTTTTTAAAAACATACTAGGAGCCACTGGCCCATCACCAAACAAGTTTTGCAGGTTAAGTTTCCGAACAAACATTTTAAGATCAAGTATAGTATTCACTAACTGGCTACCTTTAGCTGGTACAAATTTAAAGCCTTTAGTGAATAAATCAAAACAGGCCTCAGTTACTAATACATCACTATAGTTGTAGATGTGATATCCCTTTTTGCTACACACCTGGTACACCCCAATATTCCTAACAGAAATGCCTTGGTCTATTGCCATGCCTGGTTCCTGCCTCTCCCTCTGCACTGATTCCGATTGTCCCTCCTTTGGGAAAAAATCGGATATACAGGGTATGCGGGTCCCCCTTGCTGGTTCCGAATACATTCGGATCTTCTTGGTAAAAAATTCTCGTCAGCATGTTCCTCCATATTGATAGGACCATTGTCCTCCCCTAGAATAGGTGTAGGTGGTATTACATCCTCCCTAGGTACTATGTCATGGTTTAACTGAAAATCCTTAGAATATATGCCTCTAACATGTGGTGGGTTAGGGTATTGTCTACCCTCCCTATATTCCCTAATGTCACGATTCAACTTGTTGTACTTCCTTTTGGTGATTGTATCACAATGCTTATCAATATTTTTACGTATTTCGTCATACTGGGCTTTGTGAGTTTCAACCTGAAACAACAAGTCACCTGTGATGTCCTCATTACATTTAAAAATCTGGTCGGTTAGAACATTAATCTCACCATCATTTTTCTTAATTAAAGCCCTAACAATATCAAATCCACATCTGTCAAAAGCCTGTAGTAGCTCCATGTGAAATTCGCTACCATGTACAACATTATTAGGGTACTTGTGCACCCTTAAACCCTTAGGCACAATTTTTTTCTTTATGCATTCAGTTAGATATAAATTGTCCAAAACAAGTGTCTTGTACCTGTATAGAGAGTCCTCTAAGAAACGCATATTGTCCTGAAAGGAATAACTTTCTGTAAAAGTGTTCGGTGAATAATCCAAGGAAATAAAGGCGGGTTTGGCATTGACCCACTCAGAGAAAGAAACTCGACCAGCCACTGGATCCTGCAAAGTTCCGGGTTGATAGCAGGGGACAGAAGAATCGGAAAGCCTTCCCCGTAATACGGCTGGAGTGTCCAAAAAGGCTGCTGCTTCCTGATGGTTAGGTGCTTCCGTCGACCGCTGCTGGCCTGAACCATTTCCTACTACAACTGCGGGGGAAACCGCAGACGATGTCCCAGAATGGGTCGATACAGCTTGCAGAACTTCTTTTTGTTGTGAGATAATGGTTTGGAGACCCAAACCAATAGGAGTAAGCAGTTGAACCAACTGCGTGAGCTGGCCCGTAAGCTGTGAAAAGTCACCAGCTGCTACGCCTGCACCAGTACCACCACCTTCGTGCATGGGAATGCCCAGACCTTGCTCCATAACACCAACAATAACGTAAAAACCAAAAACCAAACCAATCAAAGGAAAAGACAATCCAGGGCAAACTCCACCAGAAAATTAGTGGAAACGTTCCAAAACAGCTTACAATGAAGGCACAGTGCTCAATTTCACAACTGTTAATTTATTAATGCCACACAATTTCCAAACGTTTTCGTCAAGGATATGACTTCATCAGATAAAGACAGGTAGATTACAACAGTTTAAATACTAAATTAATTAAGCACCTCACTCCAATTAAATAGTTACACCACATTTAAAGGCACAAAATAAATATCTTAAAATCCTGCTCATTTACCCTATTTCCTAAACTACTTTAAAAATCCACTGTAAACACAGTATGAAAAACTGTACATATATAAATGTTAAAACGCAGACAATATTGCATAACAGGTCTATGTATAATAAAAATATATATAAAAATATAAAAATATTCTTCAAATTCTATCTGATTTAAGTTTTAAATATGGAATGATGGACACAGAATCATTAATCCCAGGAAATCTGTAAGATTCTAACAAAATTTGCCAGTATGTTGCCCTGTGGGATAACATTACCTCCCAGGGTCCACCTCTGGCTTCTTTAACAACAGAGTCCAATACAAAGAAGGAAAAAATTCCCCCAGAACATGTAATAAGGTGCTTATAAAGTGCATTATTGGTGTCACATTTTTTCATGTCGTAATAGTGCTCATATATCCTTCTACGGAGTTGCCTTTTTGTCTTTCCTACATAAAATGCCTGGCACACCTGGCACACTGCCAGATAGACAACCCCGTAGGATGAACAATTGTAGTGTTTTCTGGAAACTATCCTCCTACTTCTACTTTCCAGATACACATAATCTTTATTAAGAATGTATTTACACTGTGAACACCGTCCACACTTTTAAGTCCCCGTACGTGGACTTTCCTGATGTGATGGTTTGTTGTCCTGCTCCAAAATTCTTTTAATATTGACACCTTTCCTATATACAGTTTTAAAAGTAAGATTCTTAAATCTACCAAGGTCCGTTAATTCCTGAAAGGACTTGAATTCGTTGTTTATAATTCTACTAATATTACCGATGTTACTGCTAAAGTCAGTGATATACAGCAATAGATTGCTGTAAAGGTCTGTCTGGTTGTTACCCTGCAAGTTGTTCAAAGAACGTACCCCCAAAATGGGCTTAAACTATGATTTGTCTGATCAAGTAGGCAGCAATCAAAAGGACCGATAAATGTGCCAAAATTGATGAAATCAATATCTTTTAGCTGTTAAAGCTCTGTACAGCTGCTGAATCATCAATTACGCCACATGCTGCCATAACATGGTAGCCAGTGGAGATCATGTGGCACTTAGAAAGACAAGCATTTCCATACTGGTATCCTATGTGAAGCGGGCAGACATATCCGGTTTAACTGCAACCAGTGGTGATTCTAGGTTCTTTTTCTTGCCAAAGCACAATACAGGCAAAGTAGCTGGCTAGTGGGGTGCATAGCACACATGGAAAAAAAAAGAAAACACCATACCAATAAAGTATAGAATTCACAACACATTGTAACAATTCATCCACAATCGACTGTTATAAATGAAACACCATTTCCCTATGGAAAAAAAAAAACAGTGAATGTCATAGTCTTACAAATCCTGGCAATGCTCACAACAAAGAAATGCTGCTAATTTATCATACTCAATGATTACAGTTTGGATGACGTGTTGGTATGCTACAGTGTAATAAATCAAGGGTGTAGGTATTAATACAATAGAGGTGGGAGCATGTCATGCACAAAGGTATCTGTCTCAGTAGAAAGAGAAAAATGTCATTAACCCAAATTCAAAGAATATAAAGTCAGACTATTTTGCTCTGTGCTGCATTGTAAGGATACAGATACCATGATGGAAATTATGAAATACTTTTAAACACACACACAGCACATTTTGCTAACATTCAAGACAAGACATACAACTTCCCAATGCAGACACAAGTGGTGCAATGGTTAGCACTGTCACCTCACAGCAAGTGGTTCACCAGTTTAATTCTCAGTTTGGGTGCCTTCTGTGCGGAGTCTGCATGTCCTACCTGCATTCGCATGGTTTTCCTCCCACATTCCAAAGGCATGCGTCTGGAGCATTTCTCCCTAGGTCTCCACTGAAAATAGGCTCTGTCCCAGTCGGACTTTCCTGGTTAACAAATGTTAAATAAATAAAAAGCAAAATCAGTTTAAATATCTGTTGATAGTTTGATGAAGTAGAAGCAATAGAGGTCAGTTAACACCTCCTGGATTATAATGCTAGTTTTGATTGCTCAGGAAGAAATGTGGAACAGGGTTTGTCAGCAACTGGACTAAAAGACTGGAAGCCTTAAAAAAAATGCAGTTCAGCTAGTGCACTTTGCTGAGCATGTACAACTACTGTTAAGAGCTGCTAATCAAACCAAAAAAGTGAAAAAGAAAAGTTCCCAAAGCTGTGCACAATGCCTGTAACTCATACTACTGCCATTCTAATTACATGGGAATTAAAACAAAAATCATTAATTTATGTTTACTTGTTTATGTCTAGCATGACTAGTATAAAGGAGGACCTGAAGTGGACTTTGGAAGAAAGGCCTCCAAGAGCACTTTACTAAGGCATGCCCATTGAAATACAACCACTACTTAATGATTCTGATGCATTAAAAAAGTAACAGTACAAAGACAGAATTAAACAACCAAGACAGGCAACCGCAAACACACACACAATGTTAGTTTTCCAGGCCCCTGCAATGAAAACACCGAGAAAGGCAAAATGCAGCAACATGAACTGCCTAGTACTCTGTTTCTGGTTTACTGTAATAACACCAATAGAAAGGATTTAGCTCTGGATGAATGCTTTGTGGTAGCACCATACTGCTGAATGTATAGGTCAAAAATTCTGGACAAAGATAAAAATAATGGGGGAGGGGACAAAATCAGGAACAATTTCTAAACATTACTCTAAATCACTTAAGTTAATAGAAGAACAGATTTTGTGTCAACATACATTTTTATGAACGGTTAAGTATATAGATCTGACTGGTGCTACTGGCCAACTATAACTGTGAACAATCTTCCAGAAAATAAAAAAAAATGTAGAAGGAATAGGGCAAATATCTGAAGCAAAGTTGGTGACGTTTTGTGAAAATAGGGACAGTTGAGAGGTATGGGTAACATTCAAAAGGGAATGCCTGGTCATCACAACAAGCTGTTCCAGGATTTGAATACTTTTTGTAGGGTGTGGGATTTTAAATGATTTAGTTATGATTTTCTGAATATTACTATAGTTGTTGGTGAACAAGTCTCATCACAAGATTTTAAGAATTTGGAGTTTTAATGACTGAAGCTTTACATATCCTTAAATTCTTATGATTAGTATTGCTTGACATTACCATTACATATACAGAGCACTAACAAGAAAAATAATAAAAAAAAACTGCAGCCATAGTCAACTTTCCAACTTCAAAATATGGAACTTTAAACTATTTCAAAAGTTGGAAGAGCTGGGAAAATTAAAATGTGGAACATTTATGAAAAACAAGGAGGGGAGCTCACAGCTTGGTTAAAAAGAAAGGAAGGGTTACTTTATACTTATAAAAGGTATTTTTTGATGTCCAGCATAGCTCTCAACTGTCCAGATTTTTACAGGACGCCTCATATTTTTGGTCTGTTCCTAATAAACTGTGTAGTTTTCTGGCAAATCACTGAGGACTGAAGTCACTAAATAATGACATACACATGAGTTTCAAACTTCATATCCTTCAGAAAAATGCATACTAGTACAAATCCTGTTATTTTAGCAACTTTCTAAGTACAACATTTAAAATATGTCCCTATTTTTGGGCCTTTGCCCCCCCCCCCACACACACACTATTTTAGGCTTTATCCAGATTTGTTGCACTAAGAAGTTGAGAGCTATGATGTCCAGTCTTCAATTGCTTATCAAAACAGTCACTTGCCTGCGACATTACTTGAAAGTAAATAAAGTTATTCAGTAGTTGTAATATAAAAAGAAGTTGTGTACTCACCATAATGTTCCACCTGAGTAGTTCTACTTCATTTGTCTTCAACCTGTGGGTCTTCGTATCCATATCGGATCCGACACAACCGCTTTTTCCAGCTATGGCTCTGAGCTACATGCTCCTCCCCTTACCCATAATTCCCCTGTCTCCCTTCTCCCTTCAGATCGAGTTTGCTGCCTAACCTATAACAGATACCAGACCTAATAACACCGTATCCTCCAACACCAATATCATACAAGAGCTTTAGCCCTAACGGAACCAAAGATCCCAACAACAAAGGACGTATCAAATTCCAAAGGATAAAGTTAGGGGGAAGGAGGGAGGGAACGGCTGAAGACAAATGAAGTAAAACTACTCAGATGGAATGTTATGGTGAGTACATAACTTCTTTATCTGAACTGGTTTACTTCATTTGATCTTCAACCTGTGGGACAGAGTCCCCAGCTACCTAACTCTTGGGAGGCCCTCATGAAGGATATTCCGGAGCACCGCAGAGCTAAAGAATGCTCTACTTCTAGAGACCAAATCCAGTTTATAATGCGAAATAAATGTGTGAGATGAGGCCCAAGTAGCAGCAGAACAAATCACATCCAAAGAGACCCTAGACCAAAAGGCCGCTGATGTAGCCATAGATAAGGGGTCGAATGAGCCTTCAGTTTTCCTGGAAGAGATAAACTTCTATCCGAATAAACCCGGACAATGCACTGTGAAATCCAGCGAGCAATGGTCACTTTTGAGACAGGTTTACCAAAAAAGGGCTTGGCACAGGACACAAAAAGCTGATCAGACTTGCGGAAAGTTTTAGTCCTGAGCAGATAAAACCTTAACTGCCTATGTACGTACAGTAAATGCAATTTGTATTCCCCCTTGTTCTGGTAGTTCGGAAACAATACTGGTAAATGAATAACCTGATATATATTGATTTCCGAAGCTACCTTGGGGAGGAAGGACGGATTCATGCGTAATGATACTCTATCTTTATGAAAGACCATGTAGGAGGTTTTGATAGAAAGAGCTTAAAGCTCCGACACTCTTCTAGCAGATGTGATGGCAACCAAAATGGCATTTTTCCAGGTAAAAACTGTAGATCCACAGATGCCGCAGGCTCAAAGGGGGGAGAAACCAATGCCTCCAACAACAAAGTAAGGTCCCACGGAGGGATGAGGTCCTTAACCGGAGGTCTGAGAGGAAAGGCACCTTTGAGGAAGGTCTTACAAAGTTTAGCCGAAGCCAGCGAAGACATGTCCTCCCCAATATGAAAGTTAGAAATGGCGGCTAGTTGAACTTTCACTGTAGAGGAACTAGCACCCTGATGAAAAATGCTAGCTAGGAAATCTAAGACCGCTGAAAGTGGTGCAGTGAAAGGGTCCAAAGACCTCTCCATGGCCCAAATAGAAAAATGTTTCCATTTACTATGATAAACTGTCCTGGTGGACGATTTATGAGCACCACCAGAATGGATTTAACGGGAGAAGATAGACCGGGAGTCCTAAGAATCATGGGAACTAGAGCAGCCAAGCAGCGAGCTTCAGACTGTCCAGATCTGGGTGAGGAATACCCGAGGGATGCAAAAGCAGATCTGGGACCGGATCAAAGTTCCATGGTGGAACAACTAGGTGAGACCTGAGTAAGGAAAACCAAACCTGACGAGGCCACAATGGGGCTATGAGGATCACAGTGCTCCCCAGCCTTCGGGCTTTCTGTAGAAACTTCGACATGAGGGGAAGAGGGGGATAAGCATAAAGAAGCCAGGGAGGCCAAGTATGAATCAGAGTGTCAATGGGGACTTCCCCCAGAGGGGGATTCAGAGCAAAAAACTTGCTGCATTTCACATTGGAAGGAGACGCAGAGATCACAGAAAGGACGACCCCACTCTAGGAAGATCTGCTCCACTACTGAAGGCTTCAGAGACCACCCGTAAGGCATCAGGATAGATCTGTTGAGCCTGTCCCGGGATGTGCGTTGCCACTAGAAAACGGCCAGTGGAGGTCGCCCATTCCCATACTCTCATAGCCTCTCGACATAAGGGATAAGATCTGGTTCCACCCTGTTTGTTGATATACCAGAACACTGACATATTGTCTGTCTGAATAGCAATCGTTCCCAGAGGAAGATGAGCATGTAGGGCCTGCAACGCAAGAAGAACCGCTCTCACCTCTAGAACACTGATGTGCAGACAGGTCTCATAAGGGGAACACGTGCCTTGGACTGTCCTTCCCAAGCAATGCCCCCCTCCAGTAGGGACGTGTCCGTGGTCACCGTGGTTTGGGATAAAGGGGGTTGAAAGGGACGGCCCTTGAGCAGATCCAGGGACTGAATCCATTACCAAAGAGAGTCTCTGCAGACTTTCGAAATTCTCACCAGGAAGGATAAGGGAAGGTCTAAAAGCGACCACTGTACTGCTAGAGTCCACTGCAGTACTCTCATAAAAAGGCATGCCATGGGGAGAAGATTTATCGTCACCATAGAACCTAAAGCTCTTAACACCGCTTCGGCTGTTGGAAACTGGTTTTGAAAGATATGTAAGACATGCAGCCTCAAGGTGCGTAACCTGTCTGAGGTGAGAAACACCTGTGATTGTATCGTGTCCAGCCTTGCCCCCAATGAAATCTAGAACTTGAACCAGTTGGAGAGCAGACTTGTTCATGCTGATCATGATCCCCAACTTGTTGGCTAGCTGAAGAAAGGAGTCCTTGGCCTGGCGTAGTAGATGTTCTGAGGGGGTGGTAAGGAGCCAGTAGTCTAGGTACGGAAAGACCTGAATGCCCTGAATCCTCAGGTGAGCTGCTACCACTGCCATTACCTTGGTAAACACCTGGGGGGCTGTGGTGAGACCGAAGAGGAGGGCTTAAAACTGGTAATGATTGGCTCCCAGCCGGAAGCGCAGAAACCTCCGGGAGCGCCAGTGCATCTTGATGTGATAGTAACACATCCTGAAGGTTGATCGAGCACATCCGTTCTCTGTCCTGCAGATAAGGCAGAATAGATTGAATGGTGACCATCCAGAATTTTGTCTTGGTTACTGATAGGTTCAACTGGGACAGATCCAATATTGGTCTGAGGTCCCCGTCTTTTTTGGCACTAAAAAGAACCTGGAATAAACCCCAGATCCAGAGTGGTCTTGGGGGACCAGTTGGATAACTCGTTTCCTCAGTAGTGATTCTACCTGTACTACTGCTTCCTCCTGCTGCATGGGTGGAATGTCTGGGAGGGTTTTGGTGGAAGGGGGTGGATCCTTGAAGGGAACAAAATATTCTCTGGCTATGATTCGCAACACCAACTGATCTGTAGTGATGGACTCCCATGCTAGTGGGTGAAGTGACAAACAACCCCCAACTGCCTCCAGAGATGGACACCTGGCAACCCTTCAGGGTTACTGCCCAGATTTATCTGAGAAGGTTCTCGGGACCCAAAATTCCTAGGATCCCCTCTGCCTCTAGGGTGGCATTTATTGTATAACTCCTCTGCCTCCGGGGAATGGTGAGTCCTGAGCATCCCAGGAAAATGCCTGAGACTTTCGGAACCACATCTTCTTCTGGTCACGCTGGTTCCTGGAAAAGGACCTTTGAGGAGGGGAGAAGTGGACACTGACGGCAGACAGTGTCTTCTTGTCCTTCTCGATCTGGATTAAAGTTTCTCTGTCTGTCTTCCCTGAAGGGCTCCAAGAACTGACATAAGCAGAGCCAGGTGTGATGCCAGATGGACCCCTTATACCAGTATAGTTTGTCAGCAGGGGGACTCAGAACCTTGTCCGGGCGCTTGGGTATTGGCTCTACAGTGTCCGGCTCCTTCCAAGCCCTAGATGTAATCAAATCTACGAGTGGATTGGCAGGAGGGGACACCCATGAGGTAGACGGGCCTGAGCCGAATGCCTCCTGAAACACAGACTTGTTGGAGCTCGGTATTGGGTCAGACCCCCCCCCCCCCGTTTGGCGTAGGATTTCCATGATGTCTCCAAAGGTGACATCCTCGAGGACTAATCTTGGGGAACCTTCCCCTTCATCCTGGTCCATGTCTTCTGTGAGGGACTCTGGAGGAGAGTCCAAGTGTCTCCTTTTACACTTATGCTTGCGGGAGGGCTCCTCAGGAAGGCTCTCTGGGGAGGTCTTGCAAGCAGGTTGTTCCAGGGTCAGAACGTCTTGGGGGATTATGGCTATGGGCTGTCCCCAAGAGGGCAAGATGGTCAGACCTGCACTCAAGATCAGGGGGATCTGGACGAACTCCGAAGACGAAACAGTCAGAGGCCTTGACCCTGCGAGAACCCTCTCCACCACGTGAAATGCAGAGGGGGAATGGACCTCCTGGGATGAACTGATGGAAGTCACTACCCCCTGATCCAACTGGGGAGTCTAAGCCGAGACGCCAAGAGGTATACTTCTCTCCGACAAGCTCGGAGCAGAAAACACCCCCTCAAATCTGACCCCGAGGCTATGGCTCCGAGAGCTCGGATCCACTAGTTGGATCCAACACACTCAGGGCACTGGCTGGCGCTGACATACGATACCATCGGCGCCAACTCCTTGACTCCAGCCATCCTCGGATCCAATGGCTCCGAAACCACATGTCAAATAGGAGAAGGAGTAATAGGTCTGAAAACTGGTTGGAAGGCGCCCATTCTGGTGGGAGAAGGCCCTGGCAAGACCCTCATCTGGAGTTGAGTGCAGATAAATCTCTGCATCATCTTGTCCATCTCCACTTCTGAACGGTTCCGGGTGGAGCGGGAAGATGCCACCAAAGTGGGCCGGGAGAGGGCCTAGGGGGCAACCGGCTAACGACAACCTCGGGCTCAGGGGAGAACCTTGGGGACCTGAGCCGAGGTGAATCAGGTTTGGTCTTCGGCAGGGGATCAGCCTCCGACGAGCAGTCAGGGGAGCGCTTGTGAGGCCGGTCCTTCTTGACCATATCCCCTTCCCCAGGCCTCTTGGCGGGAGGGTGAGTCCCAGAGGCCGAGGAAGGGGAAGACTAAACAGCAGCTGCTGCTTTCTTAGCAGGAGAAGGAGGGACGTCCATCCCAGCAGTGGAGGGCAACAGGCCCTTCACAATAAGTTTGTCCCACCTGTCCTTAACAGCTCTGGGGTTAAACCCAGCGCAAATAGGACAGGGGGAAGAGGTGAACCACCCCCCAAACAAACTACACAGAGTGTGGCCATCCGCCGAGAAAAGCTTATGGCCACACTCTGTGCATCTCTTGAACCCAGGCTTTGGGGCGTCCGCCATGCCTTAGCCTGTTCAAGAGACAAAGGGGCACACACACACACACACACACACACACACACACACACACACACACACACACACACACACACACACACACAAGAAAGGAAGGAAGGAAGATAGAAAAGCCAACCAGAAAACAACTACGATAAACCTGAGAAGGTACAGAAAAAGAGACAAGAAGGATAGCTAGAAAGGTTATCATAAATTAGAGTTTTTTACTCTGTAAACGCACTGGAGAGCTTGGACCATGCTGCTTCCTCTCAGGCAGCAAATGAGATCTGAAGGAAGAAGGGATACAGGGGCATTATGGGTAAGGGGAGGAGCATGGAGCTTGGAGCCGTAGCTGGAAAAAGCAGCCGTATCGGATCTGTTCTGAAGACCCACAGGTTTAAGATCAAATGAAGTAAACTACTTCAGATAAGCTGGGAAATGTTTACCACATACTTAGTTCTTCAACCATTCAAGACTCTTGGGAAGAGCAACTCAAATTACAAAAGTCCAAGACCCCAGTAGGGTAGGCCAAGTAACACCCCACCCCTAAAAAAATACAGTCAAATCCATTTAGCATCAATCAACACAGGCAAGAGCAGGCATGCAACATCAAAAACACCATACCATCCATAACACCAGCCAGCAAAACAATTACAGAAACTACAGCCATAATACATCTTCCATTTTTCAAAATGTGAAATACATGTAATCCGACCAAATTGTGTCCCTGCCTATTAGAGAAACGAGGGCCAGATTCAGGGTGAATTTTCAATTTCCCATCTACTGGTCAAGGTTATGATTAAATAGGGTTACAGATGGACTGTGCTTCACATGGATGGGGAGTCTGTTTCAGAGCATGGGAATTCTCTGACACATATTTGTCTCCTCAACGTCTTATTTATAACGTAAGTACAATTTAAATCCTTTATCAAGTTGGTCTGATGTGGTTCATTTTCTGGATGTGCAAAAAGTTCATCAGAGCTAGATCCGAGGAAGCCTTGTATGCCAGGCATAGATCGCCTCTCAGTAACCTGTAAGAGACAGACTACAGATATAGGGCTTTAAGACGATCCGTATAGGACAATGTATTTATATAATGGATTCTCCTGGTTAGAAACCTTTGTGGGCATTCCAACTGTTGCATATGTCTGGTCAGGGACATACTAAAAGGGCATTATATTCATCTCTTATCAGACCAATCACTTGAACCTGGATGCTATGCTATTACTTATAAGATGGATGACAGAATGATGTTCTTACTACTTTGACCATATGTTGGTCAAAGTTCAGATTACTGTCTACATATGTTCCCAGATCCCTGATTACTGGTCAGCTCTTAGGGGTACACATTACCGATGGAGTAATTAGCCTTGGTGTCAGTTTTTCCAAAAGCACTATAATTCATTTCTTGACACTGAGTTTTAGGCTGTGACTTTTGCACCAGTCATTTGTCTGTGTAACGACTCTCTTGTAAGAGGTTTGTATCATGGGAGGAATCTATGACAGTAATCAAATTTGCAGAGATCTGTAACTTTGGTCAGCCAAAGGGCCTTGACATTAGCCTTCACCTCCAAGAAGTGGAAGCTAAACAGGAGCAGTCACAGCATAAAGCCCTGAGGTACCTACTGGTGACTGGTCTCTTAGTGTGGTGGTCTCACCAATTCTGACTTCCTGGGTCCTGTCTGTGAGCCAGCTGGCAATCCAGCAAGTTATGCAGGGGTTAATGGCCAATTCAGTGAGCTTGCCAGTTATACATTAGTGGGGTATTATACTGAACATCTGAGCCAAGACCCACCATTTTACCCTCATTTACTTTCTTGGTCTTCTCAAAGAAATCCACCAGGCTTAATGGGCACGGCCTTCCCTTAACAAAGCCAAACTGGGTTGGGTCCAGTGTCTGAAGATTTCCTATGTCTTTGTTGATCATTTCCATGACAATTCATTCCATTTACTTTACAAATTAGACTAAGGCCGCTGTGGTGCAGCGGTTAAGAGTTGTCGCCTCACAGCAAGAGGCTCTCCGGTTCAATTCTCGGCTGGAGCACCTTCTGTGTGGAGTCTGCATGTCCCCCATGGTTGAGTGAACTTTAAAGACATGCAGGTAGGTGAGTGGGTGTGCCTTCCTTGAAGTTTGGGCAATGGGCTGGCAACTTGACACCGTAAAAATCTACTGCCAACCATAAGCGGACAGGTGATCTGCTGTAGTGACCCCTAACTGGGAAAATCCAAAAGACAAAGAAAGACTTTACAAATTAGACTAGTCAGACTGATAGGTTTGTAGTTTCCAGGCACTGTTGATGGTCCATTCTTGTGAAGTAGGATAACTGTTGCAGTCCTCCATTCTCATGGTACAAATTATGTTAGTATGCATTTCATGTAGGGAGTGGGGGGGTGAAGTTTGAGGTGAATCGGTCAGCCAGCAAATTCGTTATGTTGTTCTACTTAGTGAACAATGGCACCACTGACCACCAGTTCAGCACACTGATGTGTGATGCCTTTGAGGTTTTGGACACAGCTGCAGAAGGCCATGTGATTGATTTTAGCCCTTGAGGCTATCTTGACCTTATAACTGGCTTTGTTGGACTTAATTAGTCCTCTTGGTTTCCTCTGATTAGTTTAATTAGAAAGCTTCTACCATTACAGGAGTTGATCTTCCTATTTACTCAAAGTTGCTAGAATTACAAACTCTGCATTAGCAAGCATTTTCTGAAGGATACAAAGTCTGAAATTCACATGCCTCTCATTATTTAGTGACCACAATTCAAAACAATTTGCCAGAAAGCCACAGATTTTACAAGGAACAGACCAGAATACTTAACTTTTTTGCCTAAGAATTCAGGACAAAACCAAAAATAAAGAGGGACAAATTTTAACTCACTCAATTCAATTAAAGCCTTTTTGTATACTTCCATTTCACACCCATACTTCCCTTATGGCATACGGACATTTTTTTGGGTCTGGCTTCTTTAACTAAGTGACTTACCAGCTAATAATAGGCAGTATTAGAAAAGGCAAGGAGTTAACAAAATGACAGGAAGACTGTTAGTTTAGGATGTCATGCAGTGGAGAAATTATTCTTTGTTTGCCACTTATTCATATTTTCAAAACTGGGCGACCTACATTTTATTGAGCTGTATGGTGTGGAACACCAATGTGGAAGACAGGATAATTCACTGAAAAAGTTGTTTTATATCACACTGCACTGGAAATATTGCTAGGTACTTGTTAGTAATTATGAAAACAAGCAACATAGGTTCATAGGATGATACTAGACTATTGGTCTGGAGGCCCTTATAAGCCTAGCCAAGAATTTCGCCCAAGTTCCCACAAAATCAGCATCCGTTTCCCCTGTCCAGCAAGGACACAGAGGGGATCCTGGGGTGTATTTTCTATTTCCCATTCAGTCGTCCAGGTTTCTCTTAAAGATGGCTAGTGAGGTTCTCTGCTTGACATGGAGAGGAAGTCTATTCCACAGATGGGGGAGGCTTTGCGATACAAATCTATCCCGCCAACAAGTTCTATTAATGTCACAAACCAGGTTGAGGCTTTGTGTGTGGATTGCATGACTGGAGTTTGACTAATGGATAGGCAGCAACTCCATCAAGGCTGGGTCTGAGATGGCCTCATATGCCAGACACAGGTCACCTCTGAGCAGTTTGTACGAGACTGATTAGAGAGACAGGAGTTTTAGCCTATCTGTATAGGATAGGTGTTTGAGACCCTGGATTTTCCTGGTCATGAAACTCTGTGGTCTTTCCAACTGCTGCATGTGCTTGGCAAGGTACATGCTGAAGGGGGCACTGTAATCGATAATAGGTCTGATAAGGGAGGAGTACAAGGATGTTATGACCTCCTTGTTCCTGGATGAAATACCCTTACTTATGAGGTGGGCCATGTAGAAAGCCTTCTGTACAACGGAGGCAACGTGGTGGTCAAAAGTCAGGTTGCTATCAGCCTGGGTTCCCAAGTCCCTCACGTCTGACTGCGTGTTTAGTATGTTATTAATATGATAATTAGTGGGGACGCCACTTTCTCCAAAGGGGATAATGATGCATTTCTTGACATTCAGTTTGAGGCCATGCTTCTGGCACCAGTCATTAGTTTGGGTAAGGCCCTCTTGGAGGATGTTCACATCACTAGGAGAATTTAAGACAGTGCCCAGTTTGCAGTCATTTTCAAACATGGTCAGCCACAGACCACTGGTTTTGGCTTGCACCTCATAAAAGTATATCCCAAACAGTAGAGAGGCAAAGACCGATCCTTGGGATATACCGCTCGTTACGGGTCTAGTACTAGAGGTGGCTGTCCCTATTTTGACTGAGTGGGTTCTATTAGTGAGCCATTTAGCTACCCATCTGTAACATATGGGTTGATGCCTAGCTGGGAGGGTTTATCAATTATGCCTGAGTGGGGAATGGTGGCTAGGTCAAGGTAGGCAGTGTGTACTGTCTTCACCTCGTCCATAGCTTTGGTTACTGTTTTGAAGAAGCTGACCATGTTTAACAGGCATGATCTCCCTTTAACAAAATCAAACGGTGTGGGGTCAAGCATCTGGAGGTTGCCAATGTCCTTGTTTATAAGGTCCATGACAATACGCACCATGGCCCTGCAGATTAGGCAAGTTAGGCTGATGCTCCTTATAACTGCCTGGGCAGTGGATACTCCATCTCTGTGTAGAGGGATGACAGTGGCTGTCCTCCATTCAGCTGGGATGAAGATGGTGCTCAGGCTTTGGATGAATTTGGTTGAACATTTCGGTATGTACTTAATACTTCAAAAAAACAAGTGACTTACAAACTGTTTCAGGACATTAAGTGAAAACTCAGATGATGTTGAAGAAAACGGTCTCTGATATGTGTATTGTAAGTCACATATCTTCAGAGATCTCCATTATTATTTATATTACTAATTACACAATTAAACATGAGTTTTCATATTCCTGTAAATATCTCAATAAACATGCACTTACAGAGGAACTTCTTGTTGTCAACGTGAAAGCTTATGTCTGATTAATAAAAATGTTCTAGCAATATATATCTAGATTGTATAGTTTTCAAAATATTAATATTTGTTGCAAAGTTTAGAAAAATATAACTTGGGGGTTGTGTGTATTAAAATATATTATAGAATTCCTCCCTATTAATATTCTAAAATGTTCACGCTGATTGGTCAGCCCAACCAGCATGCCCACTGTAAATCCCACAATATACCAACGGAAAAAGGTCTGGTCACCCGGACTTTTTTCCGTTGGTATTAACTGCCCCAAAATCTTTTTTTTTTTTTTTTTTAAACAATAAAAAAAAAAAAAAAAAAAAAGAGAGAGAGAGAGAGAGAAAACGGAGACTTTCTTTTCTCCGTTACTTCAGTTTCAAAGCCTTGATGTACTGGGTATGCATGGGAACGCAAGTCCCATACGCATGCGTAGTACATCAAAAAGCAGAATCAGTATACCACAACCCAAAGAAGAAGAACAATCCGCCATTATACAAAGACATCATTTAAGAAAAGTAAACATTTTTTTCTTAAATAATGTCATTGTATAATAGCAATAACCGACTCTGTGGTTGTGGTATATTGAAGATTTACCCACGGTTGCCTTTGTTTACCCAACCGTGGGTAAATCTTCAATATACCACACCATGTCGTCGGTTATTTCTTAATTACAATATTTATGGAAAGCTATGAATCCACTGACCTATTATCACTGTAAAGAATACCTTTTACTGATAACATTGCTATTTGTATGGTTTTATTAGCTTTAATCGTTCACAATACATTTACATTTCTTCATCTTATGCTTTCTAAGTTTATTTTTCAGAAAATGCTCAGGAATGCAAGATATCTGCATGCTGTTAGAGGTGTGACATTCCATACCATGCAGGTGTTAATGAGTTAAATATTTTACGCATATGTTAACCAGTTAAACCTACTGGACAAAGCATCTCTTTTCAGGAATGAGTGGGCAACACTGTTTGGTTTAGTAACTCATCCACACAGCAGGCAAACGGAGGCGAAAGGAATCAAACCCTCTATATACGACTGTAGAAAGCAATTCAGTAACATACATGCCAGCCAACTCCAAATCACTTAAAATGTTAACAGAGCAATATGTATTGCACGAGCAACCATTTTTTTCTGAACAATAGAAAGTATGAAACTGTAATGACTGGCATTACTGACTAACAGTAATTCTCTGTGATTTACCAGGAAAAAAAGAGTTAATAAGGGACAGGCCATAAATATGAGGCAAAATCACAGACAGATAAGAGAAGAGTACCCTAATTCACTTAAACATTTAACAGAGTAACAGGCTCCCCTTAATTATCATAAAACATTGTCCAAACCATCCGTGTATATACTTTTTTCTTTATTTTTACAATGATCATACAGACTTTGATGTATTTAATGTAAATCCTTTACTATACATTTTAAGGCATAAACACTGACAGCCACTTGATGAACAAAACAAAACATTCTCATACTGAAAATACACTTAGCATGAGCAACAGTAAACCTCTTCTTCTGAGACTCAGATTTATTGAGAGTACATCTGTACAGACAAGCTAGGATACAAAGTTAAACAACATATAGTGAAGCACAAACTAACTAGCAGTTATATGAGAGGTGCAGGAATTCCAGACAGCTTAAGTGACCATCATCTAACCTACCTACTTAGGAACAAGTCCCAAACCATCAGCCAACCCATCCTCAGGGTAGTTCGCAACAAAATGAACTTTATAGCTACTGACTTCATCAATTCACTAAAAAGCTGCAACTGGGCCCCCCTAAAACAACTATCTCTAGACGATGCCGTAGAACACTTTTTTTATTTATTTATTTTACATTTGTTAACCTGGAAAGTCAGACTTGACACAGGTCCATTTTCAGCATAGGTCCGGGAAGATAAGCTCCAAAAAACACAGAGAATGCAAGGTTATTACACAGAACTTTCATTTCAATTCATGAGAGCCTTCACTGCCTACACAGAAAGAGATGACACAGACAA
Organism: Protopterus annectens; assembly: GCF_019279795.1. Taxonomy (NCBI): domain Eukaryota; kingdom Metazoa; phylum Chordata; order Ceratodontiformes; family Protopteridae; genus Protopterus; species Protopterus annectens. The sequence goes on from NC_056737.1 coordinate 1,134,573,177, forward strand.
AGTGGAATAAATTTAGAATTCATACAATAATCAATAATTGAGGTATAGAATATCAAAAAGAGGCATTTCTGAGTATTCAGGAGACAGACTGTCTGTGAATAGCTGGGGTACAGATGTATTACCTTGTTAAGGGTTAGCCTGGTAAGTGGCATGAGCATAGCCAATTATTCTGAAAGTGTTTTTTTCAGGAGTTTTTTAAACTGAGAAGTGGAGGTGGTAGAGGTTGTTTGGCTTGGTAGAGTGTTCCATTTTTTGGCAATGGTGCTGGCAAAAATGGATTTGCCAGCATCATTTCTGTGCTTGATGACCACTATGAGGTTCTGGTTGCTGGATCTAAGGGGTCTAGTGGGGATGTGTGGTTGTATGAGTTGCTGAAGCACGGGAGGTAGGTTGGGAAAGTAGTAGAGTTTGTGTGCAGTAGATAGTTGATGGAGTAGTAGCATATCAGGTAACTCCAACCAGTTGAGCTGCTTAAGTGACAGACAGTGATGGGACCTATTAGAGGCTTTGGTAGCAAATTTGGTGATTTTGTTGTAGCAAGATTCCATTCTTTTTGGGCAGATTGACAGAGACTGGTTAAGATGCGAGAGGCATATTGGAGGATGGATAGGAGATGAGTCCTTGCAATGCTTGCTCTGGTAATATTAGTCATAAAGTGTTTATTCCTATAAAGGAGTCTGACTTTTTTGTTAACTTTCTTGATGGTTTGAGTAATATGGATGTCAAATTTAAGATTGCTGTCAATTTCTACACCTAGTAGTCTAGTGTGTGTGGTAGGGCTGATTTGAATGTTGTCTTTGGATTTGATGGAGAAGCCATCACTTAGGGGCGGTGGTTTTCCTGGGCCAAATAGAATAAGTTTTTTTTTTTTTTTTGGATTGAGAAGTTTGATATTCGTGAACCACACTTATGCGAGGGTAAAGTAGTTATGTGTTAGGGACTGAAATTCCTATAGGGTGGAGGCGGTGCAAATAATGGTTGTGTCATCTGCGTATTGTATTACTGACACAGAGGGTGAGGATAAAGTGGTGTGGTTAGTATATAGGGAGAACAGTAAGGGACCAAGAATAGACCCTTGAAGGACTCCTATGGTAACTGGCAAGAGGGGAGAAGTTGGTCTTTCCAGAGAACTGTTTGCTGATGGCCTGATAGGTAGCTGTTAAACCAATACATAGAGGAGGGGCTTATGTTTAGGGTAGATAAAGTTTTAAGAAGAATGCTGCGGTTAACCATATCAAAGGCTTTTGATAAGTTTAAGAATATGGAGGATACAAACAGACCCTTGTTTCTGTGGTGGTCAACTATATCTGTGAATGATGGAAGGGCTGTGGTGGTGCTGTGAGATGGTCTAAACCCATGTTGTGAAGTAGAGAGAAGGTTGTTATCTTTGACACACTTTAACACAACCTTTCTAAAAATCTTAAACCTCCATGCACCCTCCTGAACCATTAGAATAAAAACTAACTATGCCCCATGGCTTAGAAAAGATACTAAAACTATAATGAAGGATAGGACAAGGCCTGGATTCTATATCAGAAAAACAAAACTATCTAGAACTCCGTAGCAAAGCCACAAAAGAAATCAAATTAGACAAAATTAATTACTATAAAAACATGCAAGAAAAATATGCTCACAACCCCCAAAACTTCTGGGCCAATCTAAATGGCATACCCTACCCAGGAAAATCCACTACTCCGTCCCCAGTGCTACCAAATAATCTTGAAAACATTTTCACACAATTCAACAAATTCTTTACCGAAACTGTCCAAACCCTTGCCAGTGCCCAAAACAGTACTTGTAGCCCCACACCAATAAATACCCCAACCCACCCCAATACTCAAAACAATACCCCCAAATTAAACCTTCATCCAGTGTCCACCAAGGTAATTTCCAAACTCCTTAATTCACTTAAGCCAACCACACTAGCAGCAGACAACCTACCAGCAGATTTCCTTCAAATATTTGCTGATGCCATAGCCTATCGTCTCTATTCTCATAAATAGCTCTATATCAGAATGTAGAGTACCCAAATTTTGGAAAACATCACATATCTTTCACTGCACAAAGGAGGTAACCCCTTAGAGCTCACCAATTACTGTCCAATAGCAATCCTATCACCTTTGTCTAAAGTATTAGAAAAAGTTGTTCACACTCAACTAATGCAATACCTCCAAATTAACAACCTTCTCTCCATATCACAGCATGGATTTAGACTTTCCCACAGCACCACCACAGCAATCCTATCATTCACCAACACAGTTAACCACCACAGAAATATCTTCTATAGTCTTAGACTTATCAAAAGCCTTTGATATGGTAAATCACAATATGCTACTTGAAACTCTCAACTACCCTAAACATAAGTTCCCCCTCTATATCATGGTTCAATATCTACTTATCAGACCATCAGCAAGCAGTTCTCTGGCAGGACCAACTGTCCCCCATTACCAGTAACCACAGGAGTCCCTAAAGGGTCTATTCTTGGCCCCTTGCTATTCTCTCTATTTACTAACCAGATCTCCTTATCCTCACCCTCTGCATCAACAGTACAATACGCAGATGACAACACCCTTATTTGTGCCGCCCCCACCCTAGATGAAACTTGGTTCACCAACATCAAACTTCTTCTCAATCCCCAAAAAAGCAAACATTCTTTTTGGCCCAGGCAGACCACCTCCCCTTAATAATAATTTTCATATCAACTCCAAAGATAACATTCAAATCAGCCCAACCACACACACCAAACTGCTAGGGGTAGGAATAAACAAACCTGAGATTCAACATCCACATTGCACAAACCATCAAAAAAGTAAACAAAAAACTTGGGACTCCTTTACAGGAATGAACACTTCATTACTAAAGCTACCAAATCAACCATTGCAAGGACTCATCTTCTATCCATCCTCCTATATGCCTCTCCCATCTTGAAAAATCCCTGACTAACCGATCTAAATAAAATGGAATCTTGCTATAACACGATCGCAAAGTTTGCTACTGAAGCCTCATATAGACCTCACCACTGTCTATCCCTTAAGCAGCTCAACTGGCTGGAATTGTCTCACATCCTACTACTCAATCAACTGTCTATAGCGCATAAACTATACTGCTTTCCTGATAGAACCCCAGCACTTCAACAACTTATACAGCCCTACTTACCTTCTAGAGCCTTACGCTCTAGGAATCAGCACCTCATAACTGTCATCAAACACATAAATGATGCTGGGAAATCCCTTTCTGCCAGTTGTTTGTCTTTTGGCTTTTCCCAGTTAGGGGTCGCCACAGCAGAACTCCGGTCCGCTAATGATTGGCAGTTGCCAAAATTGGAACTCACTACCAAACGAAAGAACTTCTACCACCTCCACTTCTCATTTCAAAAAACTCCTGAAAACCCACTATCTAAATAACTGGCTATGCTCATGTAACTCCCCAGAAAAATCCACACCAAGAAATTGTTTCAGAACTTCAGCTATGTATAAACAGTTTTCTCCTGAAAGCTTGCCAACCCGCTGATATATACCTTATTAAAAAAAAAAGTTATTGTATAACTTGTTAAACTCTGCCACAATGTTTTTCACTGATGTATGTAAAACGTATTAAGGCTCTCTCATATATTATAATGCATTGTATTATATTGTCTCTGGTTTGTACTGTATTACATTCTACTGTTTTATATTTCTCATGGAGCTTTTCTCCCTGGGCCTCTGCTGAAAATGGACCTGTGTCCAGTTGGACTTTCCTGGTAAACAAATGTAAAATAAACAAATAAAAAGATAAATGTGCTCAAAGAAAATTACAAATGTGTAACACATTTGCTAACAACTTGGGACAGCTTACTGGACACAAGTGTCAAATTTTAAGAGCACTGTCCTGGTCAGACTCACACTAGACAAATGAAGGTAGAGGGAATCAAACCACTTTACAGAAAGCAGCTCATTAACAGCTTGCAGTCTTATTCATTTGTACTAAGTACCACACAGCGTTGTAGCTCAACCCAGTGCATTTCACACAAGCATGTCTGCAAAAAACAAGACAAATTTAAAGTGTATTCATAGTTAATACTGTTCACACGCAATTAAAATTAATAACCAAATACATAAATAATGATCAAGAAGTGTATTTCATCTCACTGCTGTAAGAACCATACAGTGCATTCCTCTGCACCCCCCAAGCCCTCCCAACCACTTAGCTCAAGAATCATAGACAAAAAAATCAGGAATAGATTTTAAATATTTTTACATACTTAGAAAGTTGCTTTAACAAGCATTTTCTGAAGGATACAGTCTGTAACTCGTATGCCTGTCATTATTTAGTGACTGCAATTTGTGAAAAAGCCATAAATGTACAAGGAGCAGACAAAAAAATCTCAACTGCTTTGCTCCTGCATACAGCCAGACATAATCGCTGTTCCAACAAAAAAAAAAAAAGAAAAAAAAAAAAACAGAAAGTACATTAAAATGAGATTAAATGGGGGGCTTTGCCCCGCACAGCCCCTAGTGTGGGGGTCTGTGCCCCCCCCCACACCCCCTACTTATATATACCAACTCCAAGACCGTGCACAGTGCTGAAAGCGGTAGTATCGAGCGGCCAAATTCTTTCCCAGGGAAAGAATTCGCTTACATGCCGCTTCGATATTTTGCAGTTTCGGTTTTGTCAGTTCGACCAAGATGCATTCGAAAATATGCATCTTCGGTCTGCTGATAGGAACCCGTTTTATTTAGAGAATGGATAACAAAAGTGGATTTAAGGTGGTTTAGGTTTTTGGGAAGAAAAAGTAAAGGTTTAGTATTTTTCTAGGATTCAAAATTAGCTGCTTGTTAGTGAGCCAGGTTTCAACAGAGTTGAAGGAATTCTGAGTAAGAGAATTTAAGTCAGAGAGGGTGTCAGCAATTGTTATGACTGTAGATTCATCAGCATATTGGACAAGGGATGACTGAGGACAGGAAGTATACAGTAGATTAGTAAAGATATTGAAGAGTAGTGGACCAAGTATAAATCCTTGAGGAACACACATACTGATAGGGAGAAGAGGAGAGAGACATTTTACTGACTGGTGTCAATCTGTGAGGTAACTAATAAACCAGAAAATGGTAGAGGTGGAGAAGTTAAGGTTACTGAGTTTGTCCAGAAGAAAGGCGTGAGAGACTGTATCAAATGCTTTAGAGAGACCTAGGAATAAGCATGACACTAGTTTATTGTTATCTCTGGCCAGAGAAATAGTGTTGATAAAAGCTAGAAGGGCAGTACTTGTGCTATGTTTTGGATGAAAGCCATGTTGTGTGAGAGAGAGCAGATTTTCTTGAATTAAGTGTTCCATGACTTGCTTATGTACGCATTTTTCCAGTATTTTTGAGAGAGGTGACAGGATGGCAATGGGTCTGAAATTGGATATTTTTATGGAGTTACCGCCTTTATGTATAGGTAGAATATAGAAATCTTTCCAGATATAGGAAAAGTACAGTTATGTACACTTACCATAAATGTAGATGTTAGAGTGTATTTACTGTTGCAGTCATCACACTTGGGTTATCTGCCTGCAGGTAGCCCTCAGTCGGCCTGAATACCAGAGTCTTGGGATTTCTGCGTCGGATGCTGTCGCCTCTTCCATGACGTCCAGTTGTCAGGGGTACAAAACATGCAGCCAATGCCATTACATCAGTTTTTCTTGCCCCAGATGTCAGGATCCCCCAAAAAAGGAAGCAATCACATGGTGTGGAACACCTCCAGTAAACAGTAAATACCACTGCCATAAGATATGGTCAAAAACAGGATAGGTAGAAAGAATAGAAAAGTCAGGGGGCTAGAGGGAGGGTAACCAGGACTGCAACAGTGAATACACTCGAACATCTACATTTATGGTACGTGTACAAAATTGTACTATGTTCTTCGTGTTTCACTGTTGCAATCATTACACTTGGGTTGATTCCCAAAGCTGAGGAAGGGAGGAGGCAGTCAAGAAGTATCGGGGCTGGCTTTCATCCCTTGTAAGACTACTGTGGCAAATCTATCTCTGGATTTAGAAAAAATAGGCAAGTGGTAATGCTTGGTAAAGGTGTATACAGAACTCCAGGTTGCAGCTTCCAGAATATCCCTGGTAGGGACTCCCCTGAGAAATGCTGTAGAGGTTGAGGTAGCCCTAGTGGAATGAGTTCTGATCCCCCTGTGGGGTAGGTTTTCCATGGGGTTTGTAACAGAAATGGATGCAGTATGTTATCCATTTGGAAATGATTTGCTTTGAAATGGCTTTGCCCTCTGCCCCTGTAGCAAAGCTGATTAGCAGCTGGTTAGATTTTCTGAAAGGTTTAGTTCTTTTAAGGTAGAACCTGAGCTGTCTGTGCACGTCCAAGGAGTGCAGAATCCTTTCCCCTTTATTCTGAGGATTAGGGAAAAAGGTTGATAAATGGATGGATTGGTTTAAAGCCACACTGGATACCACCTTGGGCATAAATGATGTGTTAGTCCTGAGGGAAACCCTGTCCGCATGGAAAATAATGAAGGGTTCCACAGCCATTAGTGCCTGTAATTCGGACACTCTTCTTGCTGAAATGATGGCTAGAAGTAAGGCTGTTTTCCAAGAGAGGAATTTTAACTCTGCTGCAGCAGCAGGCTCAAAAGGGGGAAGCGTGAGCTTCTCTAGTACAAAGTTAGGGTCCCAGGCAGGGGTGGGAGCTCTCCTCGGGGGCCTTAAATTATTAGCTCCTCTCAGGAACTGTTTGATGACAGGGTGTGAAAATAGAGGTGGCTCAGTATTGTAATGAGCTGGGATGACAGAGGCATGAATTTTAATAGATGAGAAGGATAGGCCTTTGTGTAGTAGCTCTGCTAGGTAATCCAGCATTTGAGGTCAGGTGGGCACAACTGTGTCCTTTCCCTGAGCCTGGCTCCAAGAACAATATATTTTCCACTGTTCTGAATAGGATTTCCTAGTACTAAGCCGTCTGGCCTCAAGGATGACGTCCGTCACCTGTTTGCTGAGGGTTGCTGGTGGTGTATTTAGGGAATAAGCCACACTGCAAGGTTAAGGGTTCAGAGCAAAATCTGTCCCTCCTGCTGGAACAGGGGGTCTGATGTGGGTCCCAAGGTGGCACTGCTGTTAAACTGCATAGGAGTGGGTACCAGTGCTGGCGTGGCCAGTCTGGGGCAATAAAGATTGTCCTTGGCCTGTCCTGTTTGATCTTGAGTAGTACTTTTGAGAGGAGGGGCAGAGGGGGAAAGGCATAAACTGAGAGGTTTTCCCATGTAAAGGATAGAACATCCACTTTCCACCTTTGGCTGTGGGGATTTCTGATGCAAAATTTGGTCAATTGATGATTTGGGGGGAGGCAAAGAGGTCCACCTCTGGAGCCCCCCACCTGTGGATTAGAAGTTTGAATGAGTTAGGGTCCAGCTTCCACTCGTGTGGGTCCAGCAGATTTCTGCTTAAGTCATCTGCCAGTGAATTTTGTTTGCCTGGCAGGAACTGAGCTTCCTGGTGCACTTGGTTGCTCAAGGCTGTGTTCCACAGGGCCATTGCTAACCTGCAGAGTAGATAGGAATGAGTTCCCCCCTGCTTGTTTATGTACCACATAACTGGTGTTCTTTGTCTTTATCCGGAGTTGTCCTGGAACGATAAGGTATCTGAAGGCCATCGGAGCATTCTGTATAGCTAACATTTCTTTCTGATTGATATGCAGGGGAATTTGTCCTGGGCTCCGTTTGCCTTGAATGCATTTGCCTGCCATGTGAGCCCCCCACGCATAGTCTGAAGTGTCTGTTGTCAGCGTTTGGGTGGCGAGGGGTTGAGTGAAAGGAAGTCCCTTGTTGTGGTTGCATGCCTCTGCCCACCAAAGGAACTCTGTCCTTAGGCAAGGAATGATAGGAATCAGTGTTTCCAGGTCCTGAGAATGTTGACACCAGAGACATTTTAAGTACCACTGAAGTTTTTTCATATGCAGTCTTGCATATGGAATTAGTAGAATGCATGAGGCCATGGACCTTAAGGCTTGCATAATTTTTCTTGCAGATAGCTAGGTTTTGGTGGCCATTAATTTGAAGTAGTTTGTCAAATAAACCTGTTTTTCTGGTGTTAGGAATGCCATCTGGGAAGTTGTGTTCAAGCTTGCGACCAGGAATACAATCTTTTAGCTGGGCACCAGTTGTGATTTCCTTTCGCTGATGGTGTACCCCAGAGAAGTTAGAAGTCTCTTTACAAATGACAGGTGCTGAAATAGCAATTCCTGACTGTCCGCCTGAATCAGGCAATCATCCAAGTATGGGTAAATTTGAATATTTCTCTGCCTGCAGTATGCAGTAGCTGGAGCCAGGCACTTTGTGAATACCCTGGGCACAGCAGATAAGCCAAAGGGAAGTGCATAGAGCCTGCCCTGAAACATAGATATTTCCTGCAAGATTCCCTTATGGGGATGTGCAGATAAGTTTCTTTTAAGTCTAGAGTGACTAGCCGGGCGTCCTTGGATACCATAGGAAGAAGCTGGTGCAGAGTCAGCATTTTGAATTTTGGGACCACCCAGAAGGTGTTGAGAACTGACAACACTAGTTCTACTAGTATACTATTATATATATAGTATACTAGTATAGTATCCTACTAGGATAGGGCGCCAAGAGCCCTCTTTTCTGGGCACCAGACACAGTCTGGAGTAGAAACCCTGTCCCCTTTGCTCTACTGGCACAGGTTGAATAGCCCAGATACTGAGAAGAGAAAGTACTTGCTTTTGAGCCTCTGCCCACTGGTTTAGAGGAAGGTCTGGCAACCCGCTTGGGGTTGGCAGTGAGTGGAAGTGGAATCTGTATCCCTGGGATACAATGTTTAGGACCCATCGGTCCTGGGTAATGGACATCCAGTTTTTTGCATGCAGGGCGAGTTTTCCTCCTAGGGGTGCAAGTACTTGGGCCTTGCTGGGAAGCAAGATAGACAAATCATTGTGAACTTTTTCCATAAGGGGGTGGTTTACCAATCACTGTTTTAGAGGAGGGAGCATTCCATTATTTAAATCTCTGCATACCCTGAGACTGTAGTCTCGGTGGCCTGTTGCCCCTGGGTTTGGACTGAGAATGCCTGGGAGGGACTGGAAAGGACCAGTTTTTTGATGGCCAATGCCTACTGAATCTAGGTGGCTGCACCTGTAAGAAATCTTTAACAGTTTGCATAGCTTTAACTTTTTCCTCCATCTTTTTAAGTTCTTCTTCTGCTTTTGCGCCAAACAAACTTTCCTGGTTTAATGAAGCATCTAGTAATTTTGCTTTGACATGGTTTGGCAAGATTTGCTCCTTCAGCCAAGCATGCCTTCTCAGTACAGACCCAGTGACAGCAACCCTGCAAGACGCTTCTAAGGCATCAAAACCACACTGCAAAGTACGTTTACTAACTTGGTTTGCAGAATGCAATAACTCTTGTAAATCTTTATTTTCTGTACAATCTGGAAGCAACAGCATTTTTTTTAATTAGTTCTAAATATGCTGGTGGTACTTCCAACATGTGAAACTGGCAATTCAAAGCCCTGATGGTAAGAGTTGCAGAGGTACCTTCTTACCATATGTCTGAAGCTCTAGAATATCTGTCCGAAGGGGTAGGGTTTTGGCTGTAGTAGCCTTAATGCCTTTAGGTCCCTGGGAAATCGTCTCTGGATCTGCAGTGGGATTTTTAAAGAGAAATTTGAGAGTGTCAGGAGCTCTGTAGTACCAGTCAGGCTTTCTAGGAGCTGGTGGTAAAGTATCAGGAGTAAGATTGGATTCCATGCTGACATCATCTACAATGTCCAGGACAGGGGGTATAGCTAGAGGCCTGTGCTGAGGCAAGTCTAAAAAATGCTCTGAGTCTCTTTTTGGACTGAGGGTAGTCCTGGCATTCCCAGTGGAAATGCTCTCTTAAAGTAGGCAAGGTTTCACCAAAAGAAAAGTCCTCTGGAGGGGAGGCAGAGGGAATGGAATCCTCTGCATCTGAATCCTCATAGGTAGATAAGGGAACATTCTGGTAATCAGAGGGATCAGAGTAATCAGAATCATGGTCTGTAGAATCAGAAGGAAAATCAATTAGAATCAGAAGGAAAATCAATTATTTGTCTTTTAGAGGGGGGAAGGCTGGCTTCTCCTAATTAAAGATATAAGGTCTTCAGCCAATCTAAGCATTTGTTTCTGTGGCAAGGGGGCTTGAGCATGTGGTTTGGTAGTCGGTTTTCTAGGCATTGTGCAAACTCTGGGCCTGAGAAACTCAGTAGTTTTAGTCAAAAACGAAGCATTCGGTTTAATGCAAACATCAGGAGATCAGAATACACCCTCAGAAGCCAGTACCTGCACACCGGCTCTGGACCCATCCAAGGTAGAGACATCCGCATGTTCCATGGTTGAAGATGCATCTTGCGGCATACAGGACTCTGAATGGGTCTCAACAGAGGCCTGCGAATCTGTAGAAGCAGGTATCAGGGGCTGCAAAAGCACCTCACTGAGTACAGGTAGACTGGCGACTAGGTTAACGGAAGCGTCGCCGGCGGTTTTGGACCTATGTGGTCTTTGTCTTTATCCTTATTATTTTTGGAAGATCGACAGTCGCATGGCTTATCAAAGCCATTTCAGAATACGGGGAATGAGACAGAAAGAATTTTGTGACAAAGATAGAAAGATGAGGAATAGTTCGGGAGTTAAACAAGGCACAAAACCTACAGCGAGGAACGTCGTTGTCTGGGCCTAAACAGATGACGCAGTAAGAAAGAAAATCTCTGTGAGGTATTTGCTTTCCACAGGCAAGACAATTGTTAACTTTTTCTGACAATGGTTAGAGCAAGAAAAAAGGATCCCCAACGGGTTACTTAGCTTTAAAAGACTTCAGTTTTGAAACTCGAAAAACGAAAATTTCAGGAAGCGGCTGACCGGCACTTGCGAACTGCTTCTGCTTCGGGCTCCCACATGGCAAGAAAAGCTGATGTAATGGCATCGGCTGCATGTTTAATACCCATGACGACCTGACGTCATTGAAGAAGCGACAGCATCCGAAGCAGAAATCCCAAGACTCTGGTATTCGGGCCGACTGAGGGCTACTTGCAGGCAGATAACCCAAGTGTGATGACTGCTACAGTGAAACATGAAGCACACCTTTTGATTCAGAGATAAATTGGTTGATCAGTATGGAGACTGGGAGGGCTAAAGAGTCAGCAACTATCTGAAGGAAGTACGGAGGTATATTATCAGCAGAACTGGGACAGGGCTTTAGTTTGCAAAGTAGAGTTTTAATGCAGCTGGTAGGAATTGGTTTAAGGAAAAATATGTTAGTAGAATTCTGTGTAGAGGAGGGTCAGGTGGAATTGTAGTGAAAGAATTAGAGGGAACAGGACTTATCAACTTACTTATGGATTAAATGAAATAGGAAGCGGTTTCAAGGAGTGTGTTTGTTGGGCAGGGATTAGGAGATGAGGGGTTTCCAGGATGTAGTCTTTGCTGTACTGAGTACCAGAATTTCTTAGGATTTGTCCTTTGTGAAGTAGGTGCATTGTTACAGAAGTTTTTTGTCTTTGTTGATATGTTTTTTAGTAAGGTTTCTGAGTTCTTTATATTTTTCTAAGTGGATGGGGAGTTTAGTTTTTACCCAAGATTCCCACATTCTATTTCTAGTTTTCATCAAGGTGTGGGTGGCTTTAGTTAACTGGGGGTGCATTAGCTTTGATACATACTGTGCACAGGGGTACCAGTGAGTTAGGAATATTTAGGAAGGTTGTGTTGAATGAGTGTACTGCTTTATCTAGAGGGAAATGGGTCAGAAAAGACCAGTTTACTTTGGCAAGGAGGGCATTAAAGGTTTATGGGTGGAAGTTAGCTTGTGACATTTGATGCATCTATGTGGTCTAGTGAGATGTGGAGAGAATCTTAGAACTTTTATTGGGGAGTGACTGCTTAGGGAGTCAGGTAAAGTTTCAGGGTTGTGATATTTATATGGGTCTGAGACTAACATCCAGTCAATAAGTGAGCCAGAGTTGTGAGATTTACTAGCACTGGTGGAAGTGGAGATGAGTTGAATAAAACCATGCAAGTTATTTATTTCACATTTGTTAACCGGGTTAGTCCATCTGAGTTTGAAAGCAAACCCATTTTCAGTGGAGACCCGAGGGGAAAAGCCCCAGCAAATATAAGTAAAGATAAAGTGACAATATACAAATATTAAATAACAATCACAATACAAAATAATTGTAAAAAAAAAAAAGGTTAACTATTTGCATTGCACCGATAGCAAGCAACCCATTTTCAGTGTAGACCCAAAGGGAAAGAGCCCCAGCAAACATAAACATACAGGAGAAAAACTATTAAAAATAACAATGCAAATACAAAATTAATTATAAAGAGAAATAAAAGAAAAAATTATGAACATTAAGAGTTGGACTGATAGCAGTGGTCTAAATTTACTACATATAAGAGTAAAAACAAAAGGATAATCGTTCAAAAGAAAGAAAATGTACAGACATTGATAGGAAGTGAGGGAAAAAGGAATAGTGTGAAGAATGGGAAGGAGAGAGAAAGGAGGGGGCTACAGGAGTAGAGCTGAGAGTTTAGGAGGTTAGTTTAAGCAGAAGTTACTAACAGAAAAACAAAGTTAGGCATTAATGCATAAAAAGAAGTTATGTACTCACCATAATGTTCCATCTGAGTAGGTACTTAATTTGTCTGCAAACTGTGGGTATCGGATCCGAGCTGGCAGCTTTCCAAGCTACAAGATCCAAGCTCCTAGCTCCTCCCCCTACCCATAATCCCCTGCTATGTGTTACATTACCTCAGATCGAATTTTTTTTTGCCTCTTACACAACTCCTACCTTCGATAGAGGAAGTAACACCAGATAAACGTCCTAAAGCAGAACAAAGATTTCTTTGGTGATCAGGAATCCCGAAAGGTTTGGGGGATGGCAGGGGGGGGGGGGGTCGGTTGCAGACAAATGAAGTACCTACTCAGATGGAACGTTATGGTGAGTACATAACTTCTTTATCTGAAGTAGTTACTTCATTTGCTCTGCAACCTGTGGGACAGAGTCCCCAGCTACCTAGGGAAAAACCCTGGGCGGCCTTATGGAAGGATATTCCGAAGCACCGCAGAGCCAAAGGAAGCCCTACCTCTCGATACCATATCCAACTTATAATGAGAAATAAACGTATGTGAAGAGGACCAGGTAGCTGCTGAGCATATGTCATCCAAGGGGATCCTGGACCAGAAGGCTGCAGAGGTGGTCACAGCCCTTGTAGAGTGAGCTCGAATTCCAGTAGGAACCGGTTTGCCTACAGATAAGTACCCGTGGACTATGCATTGACAAATCCAATTTGCTACAGTCACTTTGGAAATGGCCTTACCCATGGCCGAATTAGCAACTGACACGAACTGGTCCGACTTGCGAAAATCTTTAGTTCTATGCAGGTAAAAACGCAGTTGTCTGTGCACATCCAATTTATGCAATTTGTATTCTCCTCTATTCTGAAAATTTGGGAAGAACACGGGTAAGTTTATTGATTGATTGATATTTGACTCCGAAGCCACCTTAGGTAAGAACGACGGATTAGTCCTGAGGAACACTCTATCCCTGTGAAAAATGAGATAAGGATGCTTCATACATAAAGCTTGAAGTGAAACTTGAACCTGAAACCCTTTTGGCTGAAGTAATGGCCACCAAAAAGGCTGTTTTCCAGGACAAGAATTTTAATGGAATCGAAGTCGCGGGTTCAAAGGGTGGGCCTGTCAAGGCTTGTAAGACTAAGGTCAAATCCCATGGAGGCACCACCACTTTCACCGGAGGCTTCAAGAGGAAAATGCCCCGCAAGAAGGTTTTACATAATTTTGTAGAAGCCAAAGATCCTAGTCTGTCTCCCACATGGAAATGGGAGATGGCTACCAATTGCACTTTAACTGTAGAAGCACTTGCTCCTTGTCTAAATATCAGCGACAGGAAGTCTAGAATAGTAGGAATAGGAACTGTAAATTGATCCAGGCCTCTATCTTTAGCCCAGACAGAGAAACGTTTCCATTTGCTGTAGTAAATCTTCCTAGTAGTCGGCTTATGTGCTGCGACTAGAATGGCCTTAACAGGAGATGAGATACCAGGAGTCCTAGCCATCAGTGGAACTGGAGCAACCAAGCTGCAAGCTTGAGGTTCACCAGGTTTGGGGGTTGGTATCCCACCGGATGCGAAATCAGGTCTGGAATGGGATCCAGTATCCATGGCGGAGATGCACTGCGAGACCGCAGGTAAGGGAACCAGATCTGGCGAGGCCAGAATGGGGCTATGAGGATAACTCTGCTCCCCAACCGACGGGCTTTCTCTTATGAACTTCGTCATGAGCGGAAGGGGGGGATAAGCATAAAGTAGACCGGGTGGCCAAGCATGGACTAGAGCGTCTCTGGGATTCTCCCCTTCGGGGGGGGGGAAGTATTGTGAAGTACTCGCTGCATTTTGTATTTAAGGGAGAAGCAAAAAGATCGCAGCAAGGCCAACCCCATTTGCGGAAGATCTGCTTCGCAACTGATGGATTGAGAGACCACTCGTACGGAGTGAGAATCACTCTGCTCAGTTTGTCCGCCAAAATGTTGGACCGACCCAGAATGTGCGTTGCTACCAGAAAACGGTTGGTGGATATCGCCCATTCCCACACTCTCATAGCCTCCCGGCAAAGGGGGTAGGACCTGGTTCCTCCTTGCTTGTTTATGTACCAGACAACTGACATGTTATCTGTCTGGATTGCAATATTCCCCAGAGGTAGAAGGTTGTGGAGAGCTTGCAACGCTAGAAGCACCGCCCTCATCTCTAGGACATTGATATGCAAAGCGGTCTCCAGGGGAGTCCACGTGCCTTGGACGGTTCTGCCCGAACAATGCCCCCCCACCCGAGGCGAGAAGCACCCGTGGTCAGCGTGGCTTGAGGGGGAGGGACAACAAAGGGCCTCCCTTCCCTCAGCTCTGGGGCGTGGAGCCACCAAAGAAGGGAGTGCCTGCAAACTCTGCTCAGAGGAATCGGAGTATTCAATGGATGGAGTAGTAGGGACCACTGAACTTGAAGGGTCCACTGCAGAATCCTCATTCGCAGACGCGCATGAAGGGAGAGACTGATCGCTGCTGCCATAGATCCTAGTGCCCTCAGGACTAATTCCGCCACCGGGGCCGGACTTTGAAGAATTAGCACCTGAAACGACAAGCTGTTTAGCCTGTCCGCAGTTAGCATAGCTCGAGAGATGCGTTGGCCCCTATGAACTCCAGGACCTGTACGGGGCAAAGAGAGGATTTCTGGAGGTTTACAGAGATGCCTAAGCTCTGGGCAAGGGTCAGAGCATAATCTCTTGCCACGCAGAGCTGATGCCTGTTGGTGGCGGTAAGGAGCCAGTCGTCTAGGTACGGGAAGACCTGAATGCCCTGAAGTCTCAGGTGGGCTGCAACCACTGCCATGACCTTGGTGAACACCCTGGGGGCTGAAGTGAGGTCGAACGGGAGAACCCTGAACTGGTAATGACTGGCTCCCAGCCGGAAGCGGAGAAACCTTCTGGATCATCTGTCCATCAAGATGTGGTAGTATGCATCCTTGAGGTCTATAGAGCACATCCAGTCGTTCTGCCGCAGAAGGGGGAGAATAGATTGGAGGGTGACCATCTGGAATTTTTCTTTGGGAATGAACAGGTTCAAAGCGGAGAGGTCTAGAATGGGTCTTAGGTCCCCCGTCTTTTTTGGCACTAAAAAGAACCTGGAGTAATAACCCAATCCGGACTGGTCTGGGGGGACGGGATGGATGGCTCTTTTTTCTAGCAACTTCAGGACTTCTGAAGCTGCTGCCTCCCTTCGATCGGGTGGAACATCGGGGAGGTGTCTGGTCGAGGGAGGGTGGTTTATGAAGGGGATGGTATAACCTCTGGATATGATGCGGAGCACCCATCGATCTGTTGTAATGGACTCCCAGTTTGACAGGTGCTCCGACAACCGCCCCCCCCTCCCCGACAGCCTCCAGAGAGGGACAGCCGGGTAGCTGCGCGGGTCTATCCGGGAACGCTTCCCTGGACCCGAAGTTACGCGGTCCCCCTCTGCCTCTGGGCCGGCGTCCTCCTTGTCCTCCTCTGCTTCTAGAGGACGAGGGGTCCGAAGCTGGATGGCATTGCTGGGACTTACGGAACCACAGCTTCTTTTGTCCCATCTGATTCCTAGAAAAGGATCGTTGGGGATTAGATAAGCGGATCCCGATGGCAGACAGCGTCTTCCCATCCTTCTTGCTTTGGACCAGCGTCTCGCGAACGGTCTTGCCGAAGAGCGAAGATCCGTCAAAGGGTGCATTCGTGAAGGACGCCTTGAAGGGATCTGCGAAAACGCAAAGACGGAGCCAGGAGTGACGTCGCAAGACGACCCCGGCTCCGCTGGCCCTAGCGGCTCCCTCCGTGGCATGGGAGAGTAGACGCATGGACGTGTTAGAGATGGATTTCAGAGTGGCCATACGAGTCGAGAACACTTTTTTGTCCTCAACCGACATGGACTCCGGGGGGAGGGGGGGCTGCAGCGTATTCCTTAATTAAGTCTCGTTGCAGCCTAATGGTATGTGCCATATAGTTCAGCGCCCTTACAGAAAAGGTTGCTGAACTAAACATCCGCTTCCCAATGCGGTCCAGTGCCTGAGATTCCTTATCTGGCGGGTGAACTGAAGAACTCTCCTGTGTGAGTTCTCTCTTGGTGGCAGCCGCCACTAACATGGCATCCACGGGGGTTCCCTTGGCCCAAGACTGTCTATCCACTGGGGGGCTAAGGATCTTGTCGGGTCACTTCGGGATAGGCTCCACGGTGTCGGGCTCCTTCCACGCCCTGGTAGTAATGAGGTCTACCAGGGGGTCAGCCGGAGGGGGACACCCAGGAGGTAGAAGGGCCTGCCGCAAACGCATCCAGGAACACGGATTCATCCGCAGAAGGTTTTTGGGCAGACCACCCCCTCTAATACGCAACATTTCCATAATGTCTCCGAAGGAGACATCCTCGGGGGGTGACCTTGGGGAACCTTTCCCTTCATCTAAATCCGTGCCGGTTGTAACGGACTCTGGGGAGTCCAGGTGCCTCCTCTTGCACCGACGTTTATGAGGGACCTCCTCGGTGGGACTGTCCGAAGAGGGCTCGTCACAGGGTCCTGTTCCTCCAAGGGAACCAACTGGAGGGCTTGAGCAGGCTGTCCCGATGGTCGGATGATGGAGGATAGACCCACATGCAGCGGGGGTATGGGAGGATCCGACACCCGAACCGGGGACCTGGAGGTCCTCGACAGTACCCTCTCCACAACCTCAAAAGCCGAAGGAGAGCTACTCTCGCCAGGCTCAGAGAGCAATCTCCTCAGCTCTGAGGTAGGGATCGGGGTCGGAGACGATGCAGCGGGAGCCGAGAGAGAGGTGTGCTCCGAACCCAATGGAGCCGAAGACACACCAGCTCCCCCGGATCCGATGCTCAGCCCTCGGCCCTGAGAGCTTGGATCCGACAGACTCGAAGGCACAGTCGGCGTCGAAGCGACCGGAGCTATCAGCGCCGATGAATCCCCAGTTCCGAAGGGGCCTGGATCCGATAACTCCAAGACCTGAAAACGGGTCGGAGAAGGAGTAATCGGAGCAAACATGGGGGCCGCGCTCCCCCCCAGAGGGGGGGGCAAGAGCACCCCCATCTGCATCTGGGTCTGGATGAATTGGCGCATCATCCGATCCATATCCGCTTCAGTGAGGCTTCTGGTTGATCTTGAAGAAGTCATCGAGGCGGCCCGGGAGGGCCGCCTCGATGACCTCGAGGGAGACCGATCCTCCTCCTCCAGCTCCGGAGAAGAACGAGGTGAACGGAGCCGAGAGGGGGAGGATCCGGAGACCCTCGAGGGAGACCTAGCCAGTTTAGACGGCGGGGCTGAGTCTCAGCCCGCCTTTTGTGGGACTTATGTCCCTTGTCCTTATGCCTTTTCTCCACCATAGTGGAGGTACCTGAATCCCCCAAACTCACAACCAAAGAGGGAGGTTGGGTCCCAGGCTGAGTCGGGGGCGCAGAAGGCACGAGGGCTGCCGAGACAGCCTGTGCCTGACAGGGGGAGGAAGAAGAAGCCGATTCCTGAGGCAACAAGCCCACCAGGATCAGCTTGTTCTTCCTGTCCCTGAGAGCTCGGGGATTAAAGGCCGCGCAGATTGTGCAGGCCAATGACAAGTGGGCCGCCCTTAAGCATAAAACGCAGTGTGGACATCCGCCGGCGAAAGCTTATGGCCACACTCGGTACATTTCGAGAACACCGCCTTAGACCCTTCAGCCATAACACCACTCACACCAAGAACACACCCAAACACTAAGAGGGGGGGAGGGTGAAAGGCGGGAACTACCAGAAACTAGTTAGAAAGGGAAAACAAAGATATCTAACTAAACTGCACTATAGCTAACTAACCCCAGGAACTACACACTTTCACAACTAGAAAAAAGATTTTTTTTTTTTGACAGAAAAAAGAAAAAGGTTCAATCTCACCAAAAGCCAAGGAGCTCTTCAAAAGTAGCTGCTTCAGCCGCGGCAAAAAACAATCTGAGGTAATGTAGCACATAGCAGGGGATTATGGGTAGGGGGAGGAGCTCGGATCTTGTAGCTTGGAAAGCTGCCGGCTCGGATCCGAGATCGGATCCGATACCCACAGGTTGCAGAGCAAATGAAGTAACTACTTCAGATGGTAGAGTTAGCAGACCAGAGGGACAGCCAATTTATATTGACGTCCCCTAGGAGGATGACTTCATTATGTATGTGTTGGGTAAGCCTGGAGAAAATATGTTCAAGTATGGGAATGCTGTTACCAGGGGGAATACAAATGGCTGATACATTAATTGTAATATGATTATTAAGCTTAAGGCTGGTAATCAGGAGTTCAGCAGGTAGAAAAGCTGGGATTGGTTTATCTACTGATGTGAGTGTAAGATGATTTGCGAAGGCAATGGCTCCTTCACCTTTTTTAATTTGATGATCTACTCATACCCTGGAGGGAGAAAGTCATTATCAGAGTTATATGGTTTTTAGCCATGTTTCAGCGAGGGTAATAATGTCCGGGGAGCGAGTTGACATCCAGGCATGGAATTCACTAACCTTACTTAGTGCACTTCTAATATTCAATGAGAAAAAGGATACATGTTTTTTTGGGAGAGTTAGGTGTCTTGAAACTGGGTCAGTTGAATTCTTGACAGGGGAGAGAACGTTTGGTCCTGGATTTGGACGAATATCACCTGGTAGTAGTAAAAGTTTAGTGAGGATGATAGCATTAGAGAGAGAAGAGCAGTAGAAGTAGTACTTTATTTTGATGGGGAAAAAGGGGTTGTGGATGGATGGTTGGATTTCTGAGAAGCCTTATGTTCAGAAAGCATTTTCATTTCAACCTTTAATTTTTGCAGTTTTATGAGTTCATCAGAATAGCTACTTGAAGCTTTATCTATTTTTCCAGCCTGTTCTTTGCAGGCATTCACTCAATATAATCATTAGCCATTAAATGAATTTTAACCAGACTGCTAGCTTTTACTGGGTTTTTCAAGTTTTTACATTGGGAGAACTCTAATAAACCCATAAATCGCGGTACAAGCATATTGGAATACGTACAGAATTTGACCTTGTCTCTTAGTAAGGTCGTGGAAGTATCCAATACTGAGCATGCATTTGAGTCTATATTCCTGCCTAGAAAACACAAAAGAATTTTTTTTTGTCCCATTCTGTCATTCTTGATAGCTGTCCCTGTGTCTTACATTTTACTTTGGTTCTATTGGCATGTCAATCTTTTCCCAGTCTATGCCGAAATTTTGCATGGGTCAGAGGAGCACTTGTGTGTCCTGATGGGTCAAATGGGTGTCCAAATCATCGATCCAAGTTTTTTTCTTATATGACCTATTAATTATCCCACCCCCTGGTGACTTGATTATATGTCTGTAGTTGAGAGTGCAATGGGGGACATTTTGGCTTATTGTTCCACCTGTGCAGCAGCTCATTCAATCAACTTACTATCAGGAATACATTTCAAACCACATCTCCAGTCTCCATCAGATATCATAGTGACAGGTGCCCAAGTCATCACCCACCCTCCTAGGATGATTATGCCCATGTCTTCCTGCTTGCTCCATCAATCACCCGAACTGCTAATCGAACCTAGGTCACCTGGGCCATAGTCAAGTCTTTATCCCTCTACATCACTAGAGTGATTAAAAGATCCAACAAAACTGGTCCCAACTAGTTTATACACTGCCAGTGCTGGCAATTAATAAGTATTACACCTCCAATGTGTAGCAAAATGTGGAACTTAAGAGTTGCATATTATAACTTGTTTTGCATAGTCAGGAAATAAAATCTCAGGAAGAATCTGGACTATGTACACGTGGTCCTTACTGACAAACACTTTGTTTATTCTGGAGAAAGAGTGAGAAAAAATTAGGGAAGAACACATGGGCACTTGACTTCAAGATCATAAATCTACAAAAAGTGGCAAAGCATTTGCAAAATGCTAGGACTTGCTGTTAAGTAAATCCATAGTCATATTTCAATCACCTATTAAAAAGATGGGTCCCTCCCACTGACCTAGGAGCTTCCCCAAAAAGTACTGCAATTTAGCTTGTGAAAAACCCAGATGTATACAGGACAGTGGCTACACTAAAAATGGCAAGAAGTAAGACGGACTGTAATTACGACGAACCTACAATACTCATACTTCTCAACCCTCAAAGGGGGCTGTTGAGTGAATAAAACAGCCCCTCTGTTATACTTATTACCTGGGTAAGAGGGAAAAACTGGACTTCCCTACAACCCATCTTTACCAGCTTGGCATGTTCTTAAGTAATTTAACTTATTAAAGCCTAGTGGCGCTTCCAGGAGTTGCTGCAGTTACATCCTACTAAGACTTTGTAGGCAACTAGTAATACCTATTCATATTTACATTAATAATTCAAAACCATGGTGCAAACAAGGTTTTACTTTAAAGGTTAAATGATGGGCAGTACAACTGCACTAATACTTGGCTTCTGTCTAGTACAGTTAAAGAGATTTTAATTGTGCTTCACATATTTATATTGTCATAAAATTTATATTTCATTAAATGCCTGAACAACCAAGTGGCACAGACAGATCTCTTTAGCCTCATAACAAAATGCTGCTGACAGTATGAATGCATGTAGACTGACGGGTTGCTGAGATTTTAAGTTGTTTACAAAGTATTATAAAATAAACAGTTACTTTGCTTGCTGTTACTTATAAAATCCAGTTTAAGACCTAGAACCAAAGAATACTACCACTATAAAAATAGACTGTGCTGAAGACTTTGCCATTTGCATTTCTATACTAAACCCTATGGTTCAAAACATATGAACAATTGTTTGAAATGAGGGAATGCAATGTGATTTTATCAAAAAACTTAGGCTCTGCCCACTGGAATTTACAATGAGAACTTCCAGCGCTCCATCAGTTCCTAGTATCTGGATTCTTTCCCACTTCTTAACCATTCCTTGCTAATTCCCATCTCATTTTCACACAAGTTAACCTTACCAAACTGGTAGCATTTCTGTCTCCTCATTCATTTTGAACAGATCTGCTACTTTACAGTGACAATGTTGTATATGCGTTTTATGTCTTGCAACCATACGGTCAGTCTATTTTGTTCTCCCCCTTGCCATCATTCTGTCATCATAGACCTTTTCCACTTTGCTCTGCAAAATTAACTATGTACAAGGTAGACTGGTCTCAGCTGGGTAGCTGTAAACTGCAAGCCAGGCAATCCCAGACTTCTTTGCTCTACTGGGAGAATTACTCTCCATTTTATCATCTGCCTCTTTCCTAAATAGCCTTGCACCCCCCCCCCACCAGAAGAGAGAGAGACTAAAAACAAATAATGCAATCTGGCTATCCAAAAATAATACAATGCTAATGCAGGACAGAAAAAAGCATGGAAAATATAGCAAAATATAAAATACTACAATATCTCAAAAACGTAAGAGTGTTCTGCAACAGTACTAAAAAGCAAATAAAAGAAGACAAAAAGTATACTATAACAGCTTTTAGAACAATACAAAACACAACTCTAAAAATTTCTGGTCAGTCATTAAAGAAATCTTACATCCCAGCAAAAAATTCAACCCTACCGCCTCTCACAATAATTCATTTGAAATTGTAACAGAATTCAGCTTTTATTTCACAGACAGTATAAAGCCCCTAACCAAGGATTCCTCAACATCTAATCTCAGCCCTGCCGAACAGCCACGTCACCACATTCATCTTCACCTTCAAACCTGTGACCATGTTATGCTTCAGGTGATCTTCCAAGTGAGTACCTTAAAATAGCAGTCAATAACATTCCCTGCCCGGTCTCAATCCTTATACATTACCCATCTACACAAAGGAAGAAATTCCACAAACACAAACTTTAGACCTTTAGCAATCTTATCCCCCCCTCTCCAAAATACATGAAAAATGTATTCAAAAACAATTGTTAGACTATCTGCTGCAGGAAGAACTCCTATATTACTAACACAGCACTTTTAACCTTTATATAGACTGTCAATAAGCTAGTGATAAAGAAACTAGTTTCTTCCTTGTTAACAGACTTGCCTAAAGCCTTTGATACAGTTTGTCAGCAAACTTCTACTTTGTGTCCTCACTAGGTTTATCTCAGTCCACCCTTCTATGGCTCATAGTCTACTTGTACAGTAGCCATCAGTCAGTAAATGCCACTCCACCCAGAGATGGATCTAGCACTAAATCATTTCTGTAAAAGAAAACAAGCCTTAAGACGTCCATAAACAAAGCAGGGATTTAGCTCCTTGTGGGAGACTTTCTGCAAGAACACTGGAGGGCTTTAGGCAGAAACCTCAACATTAGGACACTGACAATGTAAACTGGAGGAGGACTGAATTTAACAGCAGCAGGAGATTTGTTTCAGTAAACAATGCAAGACTGACTCGATTTAACAGTAGTATTGTGAAACAGCAGCGCAGGAAACAGGTGAGTGCAGCAAGCAGTTTGTTGATTTAGCAGCAAAAAAAATGGTCTGCATGTGTGGGAGATGCCCCAATCAGAAGAAGATCTTTTCTCCTCGTGGCTGCTGTGCATCCCTGGCTTGTTATCCCACACTCCTCACTCCAGCCTTCTCTACCTATTTTTGTTTTGCTCACCGGCCCTGCCTTCCTGGACATTCCAAGACCAATCAAAAGACACCAATCTCACCTTGTTTTGCCACATTTCCTAACTGAAAAAGGTCACAATTTCTCTCAGAAGAGACCTCAAAGGAATTAAAGAAACACTCCAGCCTTCTCTACCTATTTTTGTTTTGCTCACCGGCCCTGCCTTCCTGGACATTCCAAGACCAGTCGAAAGATACCAATCTCACCTTGTTTTGCCACATTCCCTAACAGAAAAAGGTCACAACTTCTCTCAGAAGAGACCTCAAAGGAATTAAAGAAACACTCCAGCCTTCTCTACCTATTTTTGTTTTGCTCACCGGCCCTGCCTTCCTGGACATTCCAAGACCAGTCAAAAGACACCAATCTCACCTTGTTTTGCCACATTTCCTAACAGAAAAAGGTCACAACTTCTTTCAGAAGAGACCTCAAAGGAGTTAAAATAAACACTCCAGCCTTCTCTACCTATTTTTGTTTTGCTTACCGGCCCTGTCTTCCTGGACATTCCAAGACCAGTCAAAAGACACCAATCTCACCTTGTTTTTCCACATTTCCTAACAGAAAAAGGTCACAACTTCTCTTAGAAGAGACCTCAAAGGAATTAAAACACTCCAGCCTTCTCTACCTATACTTCCTGGACATTCCAAGACCAGTCAAAAGACACCAATCTCACCTTGTTTTGCCATATTTCCTAAAAGAAAAAGGTTACAACTTCTCTCAGAAGAGACCTCAAAGGAATTAAAGAAACACTCCAGTCTTCTCTACCTATTTTTGTTTTGCTCACCGGCCCTGCCTTCCTGGACATTCCAAGACCAGTCAAAAGACACCAATCTCACCTTGTTTTGCCACATTTCCTAACAGAAAAAGGTTACAACTTCTCTCAGAAGAGACCTCACAGGAATTAAAGAAAGTATGTTATATGAAGATACACCTTTAATTTTATAAGTGATACTGCTGTACTTCTTTACTAGGAGCTAGTGTAGGATCCTGACCAGAATAGCCAGCAGCCATACCCTTCTTACTGAAAACCCCCTCCATACCTGCCTTATCACTGCCGCCTATTTCCCTATTTTTCTGCCCTACACCCTTCTACTTCCCTTAATCTCTCCACTCTCTACTGTTACAGGATTTGACCACTAGATGGCAGTCTTCAACCACCATTAATCTCCTTTCCCTCTCTCCTTCTCACTCACTTTTAAATACCTATTCCTACTGTTATTTAAATAATACCTATTCCTACTGTTATTCTTTAACTGCTTGTTAACAATTCTACCTACCTCTGACTATCACTCAAATCCTTTCCCTAATAACACCCCCCCTAAGCATCCCTCTAACCACCCTGCTTACCTTCCTCCATACTTACCTTCACTATACTGATTGTTTTTTTCACTGCCCTGCTGCCTTCTTTCCTTGGGTCTCCACTGTGCTACCCTACCTATCTTCAGGCAGGTCCACCTTGCCTCTACTACTCTCCTCTCTGGTATCTTTCTCTCCTGTATCTTAGCATCTCTTTGGCTTCTCTCCCTCGGGAACATATCTGTGAATTTCACCCTTTCCTCTTACCTAACCTTACAACCAGCCCAGCTTACCTTACATTTTGATCTCTTCTTCTAACCTCTACTTTGCTCAGGCTTCCGGCTGCATTTGCACACACCCACCCAATTCCTCCCCCTTTACCTCTGCATTCGCTCTCAACCTATCTTAAGGGCCAACTCTCCCTGGGTGCCATCTTTAAACCCCCAGATCTCCTCGTGGCTGCTGTGCATCCCTGGCTTGTTATCCCACACTCCTGTAAGTGTGTATCTGTTTTTGTTTATCAAGAAACTGTAGTTCTACTGTCCGTACCTTAGAAATTGTACATCTATTCATCTACTGTTTCTTTTGTATCATAGCGTATACATTTTTTTTCCATTTAATATTTATTTTTAGTAATTGATTTAAAATTTTGTGTTTGTAGCGTAGCTTAAGAATTAATCCTATAGAATGTGTTCTTGCTAATTAACTTTTCTGAATCAGTCTCCAGATAGACTAATTTTTGCTTATTAGTACTGCTGTTTCAGAACGCGGTCAATTTGTATGTTTCCTTAGGAACTGGTGCCTTGCTATCCTGCAACACTTTACTGTCCTGGATATTTGTCGGTAGTGTAACAGTGAGGTTTATCGGGTAGATTATGGCTCCCGTGCTATTTTAGGTTATATACCCTATTCTGCATTAACCATTACTGTATACTTTACTTATTCTCCTAACCGGGGTTATTAAGCACCAGTAACGCGGCTCTGCTGCTACAGGGAGATAAAGTGGCTCTGCTTGCTTTAACAGGAACTGTGCTTTATAAAACTCAGTCCTGCATAGGTACTTCCCTAACGCCAACCTCCACCTCGTAGAAGCTGTGTATTCAAACATCTGTGTTGTACCCAAACAGGCTTAGCAGCCGCATAAGAGGGTAATGAGCGTAACAGTCCTCATTAGACCTGAATCCTGTATATGTTCCATGCCACCAACCTTCACCAAGTTGTAGCCGAGCAAACAACTGTGTTATTCCCATTTACTGGTTCAAATACTTATAAGCCACAAAGCGGTGAACAAGGGGAATAGCCATCTGTTGACTTTCCTGCTTTTTGAGTATAACCACCCACAGTTAATAACTTTTCTAAGTTTGTGCCTACAAACACAAACTACTGCTGTTCCCGTTTCTAAAAACAGCTCTATTTAATTAGTCTGTCCTTATCGGACAAACCGTTTCTTAATATAACTGAACTGGGTAATGAAACGGAGGTGCTAGCTAGTTGTAGGTCTGCACTTACGAATCTGAGCTCCTTTATTACTTTCTGATGTGGTGACTTCAATTGTCTCTCTGCTGGGGTATGTTTTTACTCTGCTTTAACTTTTAATAACAAATTCTTAAGAACTGACCGTAGCAAGCAAATGTGAATCTGATTCCTACTAAACAGACTGTATGATAGAAATGTTGCTATTTGCGAACGTTAAGTTTTTCTGAAGTGCCTTCCAACACTTAATTGTGAATGAACCTACAAATAATTGATCTACTGCTGTGCTCAACTCATACAGAATTGTACTTCTAGGTCCTTTCTCTATCGGACAAACCCTTTGATAGCATAACTAAACAGGGTAAGGTGACGAAGGCACCAGGTAGTTGTTCGTTTGCACACAGGGTTCGAGGCCCTTACTACTCTATTAATGGCAAGCTAAAGGTCGCCCTGCCATTTGTACATCTTATTTTGCATTGTGCTAAGTAGCGACAAGTAAGTCATAGAAACGGACCTTAGCCAACAAACGGGAAGGCATCCCTGCTTAACTGTTTGCCTATACTTAAAGGTTTATTGTTTGAAAATGTTAATTTTATATTTTTAAACTGATGGAAATGGTTACATATCGTATTACTCACTAGAATTTATTGAAATTATCTTAGACAGCTAACGGGAAGGCGTTCCTGCTAAACCGTATCTATACATAAAGGTTTAGTGTTGAAAATGTTAATTTGTATTTTTAATTTGATGGAAATGGAAATGGATACATATCGTATTACTTACTAGTAATTACTGTTTTATGATAATGGACCTTACCAGCAAATGTGAATTTAATGCACATTGGGTAGTATCTAATCTTTGAGTAATTATATACAGCCTCAACTTCACAGCAAGAGAGAGTAATTGGAAACTGACACTGATACATTGCTTGTTGTGCCTAATTTCTGAATGGACTTGTATTTGAAGCATTTTGAGCTAACTTGTGTAATGTTGTTCTGCTGCTTAACCTGTTAACTGTATGTTACTCACACCTGCTGCTTAACTATCACACCTCCTATTTTTGTTCCTTTTTATAATCACAAAACTCTCTCTCCTTGTATTTTATCCAGCACTCCAGCCTTCTCTACCTATTTTTGTTTTGCTCACCGGCCCTGCCTTCCTGGACATTCCAAGACCAGTCAAAAGACACCAATCTCACCTTGTTTTGCCACATTTCCTAACAGAAAAGGTCACAACTTCTCTCAGAAGAGACCTCAAAGGAATTAAAGAAACACTATAGCCTTCTCTACCTATTTTTGTTTTGCTCACCGGCCCTGCCTTCCTGGACATTCCAAAACCAGTCAAAAGACACCAATCTCACCTTGTTTTGCACATTTCCTAACAGAAAAAGGTCACAACTTCTCTCATAAGAGACCTCAAAGGAATTAAAGAAACATTCCAGCCTTCTCTACCTATTTTTGTTTTGCTCACCGGCCCTGCCTTCCTGGACATTCCAAGACCAGTCAAAAGACACCAATCTCATCTTGTTTTGCCACATTTCCTAACAGAAAAAGGTCACAACTTCTCTCAGAAGAGACCTCAAAGGAATTAAAGAAAGCATGTTATATGAAGATACACCTTTAATTTTATAAGTGATACCGCTGTACTTCTTTACTAGGAGCTAGTGTAGGATCCTGACCAGAATAGCCAGCAGCCATATCCTTCTCACTGAAAACCCCCTCCATACCTGCCTTATCACTGCTGCCTATTTCCCTATTTTTGAAACTTTTTTTTCCTGCCCTACGCCCTTCTACCTCCCTTAATCGCTCCACTCTCTACTGTTACAGGATTTGACCACTAGATGGCAGTCTTCAACCACCATTAATCTGCCTTTCCTCTCTCCTTCTCACTCACTTTTAAATAATACCTATTCCTACTGTTATTCTTTAACTGCTTGTTAACAATTCTACCTACCTCTGACTATCACTCAAATCCTTTCCCTAATAACACCCCCTTAAGCATCCCTCTAACCACCCTGCTTACCTTCCTCCATACTTACCTTCACTATACTGATTGTTTTTTTTCACTGCCCTGCTGCCTTCTTTCCTTGGGTCTCCACTGTGCTACCCTACCTATCTTCAAACAGGTCCACCTTGCCACTACTACTCTCCTCTCTGGTATCTTTCTTTCCTGCCCCTTAGCATCTCTTTGGCTTCTCTCCCCCTCCCCTACCCACAATTCCCACCCACCTCTTGGGGTCCTAAATATAAACCTCCATTGGCCACACCCCCATTCCTATACAAACAATCCCAACATCCCACTTATTAAGTGCTAATTACCCTATCTCTCCACTTACAAATACTCATTACATCAGTAAGTTCTCAATCAATTTACAAACTCATTATCCCCATCTTCTACAATACCTAAAAAAAATCTCCCCACTATCATCCTCTTCAAATCTTTCTCTTTATTATACCTTTCCCCACTTACTATTTAACGAACCATTCACTATGACCACCATACCCACATCCAAATACACAATACTATTCCTTTTAATTGCCATCCTACCTGTACTATCTATAACCTATGTCCTTACTAAATATGAACATCTAACCTTAATTATCTTCAACCAATCCCTTAAACAATCAACCCTGTCAGACCTACCACCTTACTTAAACTACATTAATATTACCTCAACACCCTCCTATTTAGAGCCAAAGTTTCATCGTTTAGTCCACCTTAACTATAACCAACCAATGAAACCAAAATTCTCACCCTGTAAATTCCTAAATATCATATACAGAATTAAAAATACTAACCTTTTACATGGTGACATCTATACCAACCCTGGCCCCAACACCACTACCACCTCCAACCCACCTGAACCAAATCCATGTATTCCTCAATCCATCACTAAACCATCAAACTCTCTCCTTATAGCTCATCTCAACATACAGAGCCTGAACAACAAAGTTGCCCACCTCCATGCCCTCTTAGATGTTCACTCCTTTGACATCCTTTGCCTAACAGAAACCTGGTTATAACCTGCAACACAGGACAATGAAATCACCCCACCAGGATACAATATCCTGAGATTAGATCGAACAACCAAAAAGGGTGAGGGTGTAGCAATATTATATAATACAGAGTTGCAAGTTACACCGATAAGTGTTCAACCACCTTCTATTAGCAGTGCTGAAATCCTTATCTCTAAAATCCAAATAAACACCTATAAATCCATCTATATAATATGCACCTCCCTCCCTCCAGGTAACAATATAAACACCCTTGAAAATATTCTTTCCTGGCTTTCGACTAACTACCCACAAGAAACCATCATCCTGGGTGACTTTAATATTGACTGGAATGCCTGCATCTCAACAAACCAGGCTACCAACATAAACCTCTATGGTTTTTCCCAAACTATAACCTCCCCCACCAGGATCCATAAACCTAATAACAAAGAAATTACTCTTGACTGGATACTGATAAATAGTCATCCCCTCTCCTATGAAGCAGGAATCCTTCCTGATGATGTCAGTGACCACTCACTGACCTACATAACCAGGCAAAAGATCAATGCTCATAAACCAACCTTATATAAAACCATTCGAACCAACAAAAACTTTAACTCTATTAACTTCCCAACTGAACTGAAAGCAAGTGACTGGTCACCCCTAAGACACCTCCAATTAGACGAGGCAGTATCCTTCTTTAATACCAAATTCTTAGAAATCCTGGACTGTCATGCCCCATCCCGCTTAATGAGAAATAGGACCAAACCTGCTCCATGGCTAACAAAGGAGACAAGGCACACAATTATATTAAGAAATAAAATCTGGACCAAATGGAGAACAACTAAAAACCCAGCCGATCATCTAACATTTAGACAGTTAAGAAATGCTACCAAAAAATCCATACTTCTAGATAAAAGAAACTTCTTCCACAGCAACCAGCAAACCCACCAATACAAACCTCAAAAGTTCTGAGCAGGCATTAACAGACTCCTCCACCCAGGTCAGTCCAAAACTCCAACCCCAACAGGATCCACCTATGAAACTCCAAAACATATAGCAAATGCCTTTAATATCTTCTTTACTGAAGCAGTCCAAAGTCTTGCCAAGTCACTACCTCTTGTTAGTTCAAATTTGTCATCCTCCTTGACTAATTTAACCCCCTCATTTCATTTACAACCAGTCCCTACATCCCTCATCTACACTCTTCTTCTTAAACTAAAACCTTGTACCCCTTCAGCTGATCTTTTACCAGCAAAATATCTACAGAAAGCTGCAGCTGGAGTAGCCCTTCCTATTTCCATCCTTATAAATAGAACCATTACTGAAGAAACAATCCCATCAATCTGGGAAGTCAATTATCCCACTGCACAAAGGGGGCAACTCACATGAACTCTCTAACTACCACCCAATATCTCTACTCTCTCCTTTAGCCAAAATTATGGAAAAATGTATCCACCGCCAACTACTAGACCACCTATTGAAAAATAACTTACTTGCTAATTGTCAACATGGCTTTAGGCCTCACCATAGTACCACCACAGCCCACTAATCCTTTTCCGACTGTATTAACAATAACCGAAACAACAACACTCTATCCTCAGCACTCTTTATTGACCTTTCAAAAGCCTTTGATATGGTCAACCATCAACTGCTCTTGAACATACTTAAGTCTCTCTCTAGATACACAGGCTTTACAATGGTTTAAATTCTACCTTGAAAATAGGCAACAGGCTGTGCTTTGGGAAAATAATCTATCCTCTCACCTTCCTATTACCCTGGGAGTCCCCCAAGGTTCTATCCTGGGCCCTCTCCTTTTCTCAATTTTTATCAATGATCTTAGTCTAATCATTCCTCAAGCAACATGTATCCAATATGCTGATGACTCCACACTAATATGCTCAGCTACCTCTGCACCTCAACTTCAGTTCATTACCCAAACAGTGCTTAACACAGTAGAAAAATGGTTCCTACAGCATAGCCTCCTTCTGAATCCTAAAAAGACAAAACTACTGCTCTTCACTCCCACTCAAAGGTCCCCCCCCCAATTGACTTCACAGTTTTATCCAATGATGGCATCATTATAGCTCCCGACCCAACTACCAAGCTCTTAGGGGTAACAATAGACCATAATCTTAGCTTTGACACACATATTAACACAATAAAAACAGTAAACAAAAAATTAGGCTCCCTCTATAGGATTAACCAATCCTAACTCCAACAGCTAGAACGACTATTGCCCACACCCATCTAATTTCCACCCTCTTCTATGCCTCTCCCATTTATACCAACCTATCAAAACACAACCTTAACAAACTAGCTACCTCCTATAACAATATTGCTAAATTTGCTACTGGTTCCTCATACAGAACTCACCACTGTCAAAACCTTAAACACCTAGGTTGGCTAGAACTTCATAATCAACTTCAGTTTCAACAACTTATTATTGCCCATAAGATACTCTATCTTCCTAAAAATACTCCTATACTTAATAGCCTTCTTACCCCCTACAGTAATTTGACAACCCTTTGTTCAGCCAATAAAGTACTAGCATCCACAATCAAATCCAAAAATAAGGCCGGTGATTCACTGTTTGCCAATACTGTTGGCAAATCCTGGAACCTGCTTCTCATGAAACTCATCTCTCTCCTTAACTGTTCAAAAAAACAATTCAGAGAATACCTTACTAACCACTGGTTATGCCCATGTAGCAACCCACACTAATCCTTCCATCACTTTCTCTGAACCCTATCTACATAACCTTTTGCAATTTAATTCCAGTTCTCTCGATGCCTTAGAGAATAGACCTACCTAGTCTAATTTTTAGTTTCTACAACTCTCTCTTACACTCAATCCTCTACTAACTTTACACTTGCATAGATTGCTGCTTGCAACATTAACTTGCTATCACATATAAAGATCTTTATAGACTTTCGTTATATTTCTTATTTCATGCTGCCTTAAAGTTGCTATGCTACTATAGGATAATGGGATGACTCACTGCTTAATACTGTACCTGGAGCTATAATATTCGCTATTGTATTTTTTTATATTTCTCTTTCTTAATAGTGCACCACTTCAAATTTGTTTATTGTTTAATCTTTTTCTTATTATTCTGCTACTTTAACACTAATTTTTTGTCTATAAAATATTTGTATTCTTCACCTTAAAATAGTACTACACCTACATTTGTTACTTTTTTACTTATTTGTACCTGTAGTTGCTAATATTTTGCTTATGTGGAGCTTTTCTCCCCGGGCCTCTACTGAAAATGGACATATATCCAGTTAGACTAGCCCGGTCAACAAATGTAAAATAAATAAAATAAATGTGTGTAATGCCCCAGTCAGATTGGCTCAGTAGTTAAGTGACTTTGCTCAGAGTTAAAACCAGAGCCCTGATTACTGGCATGAGTCAAACCTTCATACCAAATACCGGGTCTCCTTCAGAAGGTTTTACTTTTTGCTTGTTTTAGTAATTCCCTGACAATTACAGTCTGTCAATATCAGTCATAACGTTTTTAGGTTGTTGTGTTCAGTGTCACTGCTGCGACAAGTTGCATACTTGCCTTTGGTACAGAAGCCTGTAGATTCTCTTCCCACATCAGGTAGACTGACTGCTGATACTACAGTGTAGTGCTGCACTCTGAGTGTGTTCTCTTTTGGATGAACTTATTGTTTGTCAGCCTTTCCCTATTGCATATCACCAGCACTACATTTTGTTATGTAAAACAAGCAATTTATTCTTTAAGGGTACTAGGCACTGAATTTGTAGATGAAGCACTGAAATGCAAAGCTGTTTGCCAGCAGCATCTTCTTCATTAGTTGACAGATCTCTTTAATGTGGAATTATTCAGATGACTTACTTCTGCAGAGATTTTGCATGTAGAGTGTTATTGGTGGATTATAATGACTGACTGCAGTTTGAGCGGCCTTTTATGGTTGAAATGTTCTGAAATGGGTAACCTTTTCATTATCTGTTCAAATATGTTTTGTTTCACTGCTTACAAGAAAAATGTTCAAAACTACAAATTTAAAACACACTAACAAGTGGTGCTGTGTTAAACAAATAATAAAATGTAATACAATCAAGAAGGTGAATCAAAGAACATACACATTTATGCGTGGACCTAAAAATGTGTGCAGGGGGCCCAAAGGTACACAATCTGCCACTAGCCATGTTTCAGTGCAGTTTCACCGAATGTGAGTTTCAAGGGCAGAGAAGGTTTATTGATGCTCTGCTAAACCTGCTCTTTTTGTGAGACTGTATTGTTTTGCTTGGCAAATAGCTATCAGTGTGTGCGCTATAAAATTTGGAATAAAAGTTATAAATTAAATCCAAATATCTCTAATCACTGCATAAACAAACAGAATAGTATGCACAATGACAGATTTGAACAATGTTTTATGGCAATAGGGTTGGGGGGAGGCAAGTAAAAAGGACACTGGAATGGCTGCAGGGGGTAGTTACGCTGGGAAGTGGCGATGTTTTGGGGCCCTAATCCATTACCCTGCCTAAACAAAAAAACAGTCTCACAATAAAAGCAGCTTTAGCATGAGCATCACTGAACCAACAAACTGCTTGCTGGTTTCCTGCTCTAACACCACCCTTTTCTCCATACTTCCCTGTCACCACTTGAGTACCATAAGGCTATATCCTTGGTCCTCTCTAACATTCTCTCTCCAGACAACAGGCCTCCCTAAAACATAACATAGATAAAGGCACACTTATATGCACATCAGACAACCTGGCAAATCTTCAAAAAATTACTCGGGGAAACTTTAACAGTCACTGAGGCTTGGCTTTCTAACTCTCTACTCATTCTCAACCCCACCCCTCCAAAAAGAAAACAAACTACTTTTTTCCCAACTACCTCTCATAACAAAATAAAATAAAATCCACTCTCTTAATAATACAAACACTAAAGTCACTTCTCATAGCAAATTATTAGGGATGACAGTAAATGAGGATCTATATACAAAAATGCTTAAAAAAATCAACAAAACCTAGGGATGTTTTACAGAACTAAATCCTTTCCCACCAATGCAACTAAAACCATACTTGCCACTACTTACCTCCTCCCCTCACAACTTTCTGGCATTCCCATCCTTACTAACCTCCAGGTATCACTAAAGCAAAACTTAATGCTATAATAAAGTGGCTAAGTTTGCAACAAATAACCCTTTCAGAACCCACCACCATACAGCACTAAAAGACGACAATGGTAAGAACTACACTACCAACTAATATATATACACAGCTTCTCACCAGCTATAAAACTATAGAAAAAGCTATAAAACTGGGCAGTCTATATAAAAATAAACAATTTTTAACACAATCTGATAGGATAAGAATTGCTCAAACTCACCTCCTTTCCACACTATTTTATGCCGCACCCATTCTCACCAACTTACCCAAAACTGAAATTGTCAAACTCAACACCTGTTACAATCAAACTGCAAAATTTGCTACCAGTGTCCCCTTCCGAGCCCACCACTGCCATTACCTAAAACAACTTGGCTGGCTTGAATTCCCTAATCTCCTAAACTATCATCAACTTTCCTTTGCCCATAACCTCCTACTACTCCCAGACAAAACTCCAGCTCTGGCCAATCTACTAGAACTACAAGCTAAAACTAGACAACTTCGCTCTAGCAACAAAAAAAATTAATCAAGGTCACCAAGACAAACACAGCAGGGGACGCCCTCTTCCCTAACTACATAGGCAAAATTTGGAACACCCTACCTACTGCTATTACCTCAGCAGGCTCAAAGATTACATTTAAAAGACTGCTGAAAGAACACCTAAGGCACACATGGATATGCACATATTCCCCACCTGGCTGACCTCCTCCCACCCTCTCCAATTACTCTTGCCTTCTGAATTTAGCTTCATCACCAAAAGAATGCAACTTCTCTAGCTTCCTTCCATTTCCACCTCTAATTCTTACCCCTTAGTCAATACCCATATGTCACCGCTAGGACACGCTGTTATCTATCCACTAAACTTTACTTTTCTCTCTACACCTCTACTCTTACTCTATACTTAAACTACTTACTCCTCCTGCTTTTCTTACTTAACCTGTTATCCAATTTCCCATCACTGTCTCTTCTCCTGCTACTATACTCCCTACTATGTCTAATCTTTGTTTTCTTTGTTGCTAGACGCCCTAATGTGGCTAACTTGCTCACAAGTCAACTGTATAAAGCAAAAAATGCAACCCCTACAAACAATGTTCACCATTATGTAATGCCTCCACCTAAAACTGTAAGGATGTGTTCAGTCAATGTAAATATGTTAAGTCTTAAGCTTCACTGCTAGGTTACTAGTCAATGTTAAGTTTGGTACTGTCTATGTAAATCTGAATGCTTCTGTATACACCTTATATTTTGCTTAAAATTTAACTGTGGAGCTTTTCTCCCTGAGCTTCCGCTGAAAATGGGCATGCATCCATTCGGACTTTCCTGGTCAACAAATGTAAAATAAAACAAATAAATAAATTATCTATTATCCACCTGCTTGTACAGCACTAAATGCCATTCTAAACAATTATGTCCCCACTCAGTCACTACACAATCCACAAATCTATCACATGGTCTTGTATCATGCTACTAAGGCCTGGAACTTGTTACCTGTATCCATCAGGCCAATACTCTTCCCTCTAATCCTTTAAAACCATTCTGAAAGACTTCCTAGCCAAAATGTGGCTCTGTTCTTGCTCAACGCCAAGATAAACTATATCCCTAAATATGACCAAGTACCTTTACATACCTCCTTACTCCCCCCTTCTTCACTCACTCACTCCCTCCCTGACTCTATCTAAATATCTCATAACTCTGTTTTTTTTCCCTCTCACACTTCATATTGCAATTCCTGTTTGTATTATACTAACGTACCATTACTTTCTTTAACCTGGCTAAAATTTCTCTAAATATTAAATCATGGTCATTTAAGTTCCACTTATTCTTAACCGACACTTTCACATTATGTCTAATTTGATATAATTGTTTAAACTGTACATTGTTTTGCTTTTTATTGTACTACTGTTGAAGATAGTAAAAATATTGTTCTTAAAATGTTTTTGGAATACTTTGGAGCTTTTCTCCTCGGCCTCCACTGAAAATGGGCACTTTGCCAGTCAGACTTTCCTGGTAATCAAATGTCAATAAATAAAAAATTGCTTTGTCAATAATTTATTTTCCAGCCGACATAGACAATTTTGCCCTACATATATTACTAGAGGGATTATTTTAATTGCCATTGTTTTAAAGTCCAAACCTAATTACATTTTAATATATGGAGCTTTCTAATTATTTTCAGGTAAGTTTCTTCCCACATCTCTGTGGCTACCTGTTCTACTTCCTTAATGATCGATAGACTTCTCATTTTAACCTGGCCCCATAGGTATGAGTAATTTTGTACTTAATGGGTGGATAGAAAATAATGCACTGCAATACACCATTTTCCATTTAACTGATCTTATATCTTGAGAAGATGTGGAATTCTTTTATTAAGTCATATATCCTTGAGATAGCCTGCAGTAGATCTGTCAAGTAAATTACAATGTTATCTGCAAACAATGCCATTTTTCCTACACAACCAATACATCCCATTGATGTAGGATTCCCTTATTTTAAGTTCAAAGTAAAAGGTGAAAATAACAGGGCACAGTTGACCTTTCACATACCCTAAGAATTAACTTGCATCTCTTCATAACATTTTAGTTAGATAATTCCAATTGACCCAAGCATTTTTGGCATTTAAACTCATTAATAACAGCATGATTTGCATTTAAACTCATTAATAACAGCATGACTCAATCTGCCAATTTTCCTTCTGTAACAATATAACTTTCAAATTTTTGTCAAAAGTGTCCATTCTCTATATGAATTGGCACTGATCCAAGTGGAGCATAATGCAGAAAAGATATCAGCCTGTATAATACGGGATCTATTAAGTATTTTCCCTCTCTATAAAAAATCACCGCAATTACAACAGACTTTTTCCAAGAACTGTGAATGCTCCTTTCTCTTAATATTTCATTAATTATCTTCCAGATTCTTATTAATTACTTCCCATCCAACTTACACATCTCTACTGGTATTCCATCAATTTCAGGGGAATTACTCAACACTTGCTTCTGGGTATATTTCTTTAGTTCCTGTACTGTGATGGGGCAAAGTACTAACTTTTTCTACTGGTAATCTTGACAAACATACCCTAGCCATAAATCTCCAAGCCATTCTCCACCCTCTTCCACCTCCTTCTCCTGTCATATAATTTGTCATAATGTATCCCTCTGCATACAGTGTACCTATGTGGGTTTCTCTCCAGTTTTCTTGTCTTAGGATCTCTGAGTTTACCTGCATTTCTCTCTACTTTTTGTTGTATGAGTTTCTATTCTAGAAGTTTTTGTAACCTTGGAGCATTTTCAAAGTATGTTTGTTTAAAGTTATCTTTCTGTCTTCAATTAGGATATTTAAACACTCTGCTGTATTTTGTTTATATTGTCCCAACTCATCCTTTCATGTCTGAGTTAACACTCCCTTTCATCTTAGAGTTCCAGCATTTGTCTCAATCTTTTCATGTGTTTTTCATTCACTACACACCTCATAAATGTTCCTTGTTTTCCCTTTACTCTCTCCTCTCTCTTCTTTGGTATTTAAAACCAAAGGTCTGGAGTGCATCTGCTCTGAAATCCACTGGAAAAAACTGAAAAATAAGTATATTTTAAGCCAGCACTGCACTTTTATGTATTTAATTGAAATGTTGCTTCATTTTTGCTGTTTGTGACCAAGTCCAGCTAAGCCCACTTCATTTCGAAATACCACATTCAGAAAAATCCTGCCACAATGGATGGCAGTTTCCCATCATTTTCCTGCCACCTTGATTAATACGGGCATCTTGAGACAATGTAGCAATTGCTTCTTGCATACTGACAACCACTTACTCCTAAAGCAAACTAACACCCTATGTGAGAGATGCAAATACACTGTTGAACTGGAGTCAATTCTCTCACGTAAAAACAAAGTAGACATCAAACAGGTTGTCAAAACACATGCTTCACACCTCTCAAGCAAACCTCACATCTCACACAAATTAAGGTCACAACTCATAAATGCACACATGTGGAGATACTCACTAAAAGCCTATCAAAAGAACAGAGACCTCCCAACCGCACACCACATACACTCACCACTAAGCATAAAGAAGCCACTACACATATAAACACACACATCCATGTCTCAACAAATACGCCCCTCAGGCAAAACACATCAAATGTTTTGGTCATAGGTGACTCCATAGTGAGACACACAGATGTCCCCTTCATCAGGCTGGACAAGGAGAAGGTCACGGTCAGCTGCCTATCAGGTGCCAGGTTTGTAACGTTTTTGGTGTGCTTGTGTTGTGTGTGTGTGTTATGAGTTGGTGTTATGGTGTTCGGTATTGTGTGGTTTCGGTGTTTTGGTGTTGGCGTTTTGGCTGTCGGGTTTGTGGTGTGTCAGTGTAGTGTAGGGGATCCACAAAAAATTACTGACAACAATTGGCTCAGCTTCTGGTGTCAGTCCAGGGTGATTCAGTACCTGTCAGCCTGGGACAACCTCTCTGCTTTGCTAGAGATGGTCTGCACCTGTCCCCCCCCCCCACAGGCTTTTGGATACTGGCAAAAACCCTTGCCTCCCCCATAGTGCCATTGCCTTCTATGTAGTGCACCTCATAAGCAAGGGCATAGCACCCAGGTCAAGGGATGTTATAATTTCTCTGTACTCGGCTCTCATCGGACCACTAATAGAGTATAATGCACCCTTTTGCATGTACCTCATCAGACCCCTTACAGCAGCTAGAGAGACCTCAGAGGTTTCTCACTAAGAAAATACAGGGACTCCAAACAATGACCTACATGAGCAGGCTGAAAGCCCTTTCACTTTACTCTGTATCTTGCAGGATGCTGAGAGGTGACTTGTGTCTGGCCTATAGAGCAATCTCCAACCCTGCCCCAATGGAAATGCTGCACATCCACAAGTCAAATGGTTCAAGAGTCACTCGCTCTAGAGATCTAAACCTAGCTTGTGCCATTAACAGATCATGCTGGAGACATATATCTCCCAGAGACTGTTGCTTTTCTGGAATAGACTCCCTAGTCACATAAAACAGAGCTCCTCACTGACGCTATTCAAATGCAACCTTGACAACTGGATGGGAGACTGCAAATTTGCCACTGGGGTGCAACCCTTGTCCATCATGTACAGGGGTACACAGTGTTGATCAAGGACCTGCTCTGTTCATAAATTCATTCTGTGAACTACTCAAAACAGAACAAATGGGGATACTTGGGATTTTCACAACTAGGCTTGGAAATGCTCTAGACCTGCTAGCCTAACCTATGAACCAAAAACCACCT
This sequence comes from Protopterus annectens, assembly GCF_019279795.1. NCBI lineage: Eukaryota > Metazoa > Chordata > Ceratodontiformes > Protopteridae > Protopterus > Protopterus annectens. The sequence continues at coordinate 1,134,612,461 of NC_056737.1, forward strand.
TGAGGATCTCCCACATTTCTGTCACTCCCATTGATTTTGTGTTTACTGCCCTTACCAAATCTTGTAATCAGCTTGTAATCATCTGCAAACTTAGCCATAAGCCTTCAGCATTTGCTTCATTTTCAGAGAAATACAAACTAAAATGGAGCAGGCCCATTACTGGACCCTGGGGGTCTCTTCTAATGACTGGCCTTGTGGTGGAGGTTTCCTCACGTATTCTGACCTCCTGGGTCTTATCGGTGAGCTATTTGGCTATCCAGCTGTAATAAAAGGGCTTATACCTAAATTAGTGAGCTTGTCTATAATGCAAAAAGTCAAAAAAAAAAAAAAAAAAAAAAAAAAAATCAGTCAAAAATCAATTTCTGAATGTTTTTGTTACTTAGGATCACTTGTCTGTGACGAATAAAGGGTTGTTGCTTTGGAATACTACCTGGGTTTTATGACATTTGAAAATTATTGCGACTGAGCTCATCAACAAAGTTTTAAGACCACTAGTTTCTTTGTTTTATATTTTATGTTTTTTCATTAGTCAATGAAAGGAACTAACATCCGTGCCAAAGGTTTCTCCAAGAAGGCCATAACAATCATCCCTGCCACTTGTTTAATAATCAGTGCTACACACTGTGAAGTGCCCATCACATCCAGTGTATTGAGGAAGGCATCTTTTGAAAGGAGAAACAAAAGGGAATATATTGTGTGTATCCTAAACCTCTTGAACCTGACAACTTTAAGACAGGTCTTCAAGACTTTTCTTTGTGACTAAAGCCAGTCTTGAGTAATATCCTTGACCCAATTGTTTACAGTGTCAGCACCTATCAGACCAAGATCACAAGGATCCAAGTACTTCTGAAGTAGGAAATGTTCACAGAAAATGTTTCTGATGGAGTGGGATGGGGAGAAAGTGGTGATGCTTTGGCCAAGCTGCTACGAGGAGACAGAATATGTTTGTAAAATCTTACCATAACCATAAATGTCCTTCACTTCACTGCTGCAGTATTCTTAGCTTGAGGGATCTCCTGCCAGAAGGTGACCTGACGTCGGCCAGTATACAAAAGTCTTATATTACTCTAGGGTACATAGGACATTGCACGTAGGCTGCAGTCGGACATAAACACATACCATCCTCAGAACTGAATGCCCCAGGAGGAATGCCAGACTAAGGATATGATTGGTCAGTACAGCTAAGCAAAAAAACAGACCAAGGGGGAGGAGGGTGAGATGGAACACTGCAGCAGTGAAGAGAAGTCTATCTATGAGTATGGTAAGATTTTACACAACTATTCTACGTACTTCTATTCATTTGCTGCAGTATTCCTAACCTGAGGGAGAGTGCCAAAGCTCAAGAAGGAAGGGAGGAGGAAGGACAGATGAGTTCTCAATGAAGCCATGTAAAATGGCTTTAGCAAATCTGGCTATGACATCCAGTTTGTAATGTCTGGTGAAGGTATAAATAGAAGACCATGTGCCTGCTTCAAGGATAGTGCTGTTATCTAAGCTCTTGAAGAATGCCTTAGAGGAAGCCAAAGCCCTGGTAGAATGGGCCTTTACAGGTGAAGAGAGGCTTTCCTTGCAGTGTGTAACAAAGGCAAATAGTCTTTGAAATCCAAGAACAAATAGTCTGCTTGGAAACAGGTAAACCCAGAGCCCTGGGATGCAAGTTCACAAACAGCTGATCAGATTTCTCGATAGCTTTAGTCTTGTCCAGATAAAATCTAAGTTGTCTATGTATATCCAAGGAGTGCAGTACATTTTCACTGTGGTTTTTGGAAGAAGGTAGGTAACTGAATGGACTGGTTAAGGGATAATTTATTAACCACTTTTGGCAAAAAAGAATTTGTTCTCAAGGATACCATGCCCTTATGAAACAACAAGAAGGGGGTACAGCCATAAGGACTTGCAGCTCCAAAACCCTTCTAGCTGAAGTCAAGGCCACTAATGAAACAGTTTTCCAAGAGCAATGTTTAAGGTAGGCTGAAGATGTGGGCTCAAAAGGGGCCAGGGTCAATTTTTCTAGGCAAAATTAAGGTCACAAGGAGGAGGAATAGGTTTTCTGGGAGACCTAATGTGAATTAAGGAATTGGTTTCACCTCAAATCTGGATGGTAGAGGGGGAGATAGGGGCAGACAAGCAGAAACAGCTGACGTGTGCTTTGACAGAAGAATAAATCAAGCCAGCACAGAGAAAGTCACACAAATAAGACAGAACCGAACCACTGGGATTCTCACCGTCAGGTGTTCTTGGTTCTTAGAGAGACACCAGAGTGAAAATGCTTTCCATTTGGAAATGTAAGATTTTATAGTACTGGGTTTTCTGGCCTCCTACAAAATCCTCAGCACATTCTCAAAGAACAGGTGTCTGAAAGGAATAAGAATCTTATCACTCACAGTGTCAGCTGTAACACTGACAAGTGTGGCTGTATCAGGGATCCTATGTTTTGTATGAGGGTCCACTCTGTGGGGTAACTTGTGGTGACGGCCCTTGGCTAAATGCAGAAGGAGGGGGAACCAGTGCTGTCTTGGCCAAAAGTGAGTCACCAGCAAGATTTCTGGTTGGTCTTGTTGAATCTTGAACAGAACCTTTGGGATTAGAGGAAGGGGAGGGAATGCATACAGAAACTTCCCCTTCCAAGAAAAGGAGAGGGTGTCTTACTTTCCAAACCAGAGGACTTGGGACTCTGGCACAACATTTTGGAAGCAGTCTGTTTAGGGGGGAGGTGAATAAATCTATTTGAGGAATACCCCACTGGTGGACTATTGTCCAGGAACAGACTCACTTCAGAAGATTGAAAACCCACAATCTCAAATCCCATAAGACTGACACCCAAAATCCTAAAAACTCAAAAGACTGAATCTCAAAAGACTAAAAACACACAGGATACAAACACTTACTATATTCCAGTACAAGGCTGCAGAGAAACAAAGACAAGACAAACCATATTACTTTCCACCAAGTATGAGCACCCTGAACCCCCCCCCATGTGGGGGGCTGTGCCCCCATACCCCCTGCTACTTAAATATATCAACTCCGAGATTGCACTTCACTACACTAACATGAGTTATGTTGTAGTATAAAAAGTTAGAAGAGAACAATACTAAGGTTACAACTGGCAGTCATTAAACATGTAATAGTATGTTTGACATTTTGTTCTGTGGAGTGTGATCTTGGAGTTGATATATTTAAGTAGCAGGGGGTGTGGGGGACTTGCCCCCCTGCTCATACTTGGTGGACAGTAATATGGTTTGTCTTGTCTTTGTTTCTCTGTATCCTTGTACTGGAATTCAGTTAGTGTTTGTATCCTGTGTGTTTTCAGTCTTTTGAGATTCAGTCTTTTGGGCTTTCAAGATTTTGGGTGTCAGACTTATGGGATTCGAGATTGTGGGCTTTCAGTCTTCTAAAGTGAATCCGTGCAGGAACACATACCTGTAAAGCAGGCATTTATAGGATTGAGTCAAGGACCTGCTCAGGTCCAGGAACACATCCCTGTAAAGCATCCATTCGTAGGATTGAGTCACCTCCTCAGGAAGGTCTGCCACGAGATTCCGACTGGAAGGAATATACACTGCCTGAATAGTCATGTGTTATTGGGCAAGAAATTCCCATACCAGAAGAGAAGAGCTAACCTGCAAAGGAGATAGGATTTAATCCCCCCTCCGCTTGTTCACATACCAGAGGAGTGTCATGTTGTTTGCAAACAGTTGGAGGAGGCCTGGGCAAAGAAGAGGGTGAAATGCTTATAGAGTTAGTAGCAATGCTCTCATTTCCCTGATGTTGATGTGCTCTGTTTTCTGGGAGGGATACCCAATTTCCTAAAATGTAAATTTGCCCAAGGCTGCCCCCCCAGCACACGTCTGATGCATTTATGTAGAGTTCTAGGACTGGTGTATGAAGATGCAGAGGTAGTTCCAGATTTAGGTCTGTCGGTTGGATCTACTAGAGCAGTTCTCTCTTTAGATAAGGAAAGGAGGAGACTTTGTATTCTACTGGGTGAGAAAGCTGGCTCCTCACAGATCTGAGGAACCACTGGAATTTTCTCATGTGGAGTTTTGCCATTGGCACTATGGGAATGGTTGAAGCCATGAATTCCAGGACCCTGAGGAACTTCCTGGCTGTGATGTGAGTCAAGGGAAGAAGGGAGTGAAAGGAGGACTGAATGTCTTGGACCTTCTGAGGTGGAGGTGACACACTCATTTTGTCTGTCTAGATTCGACAACCCAGGAAAATGTGGTCCTGTGAAGGGGTAAGGACTGACTTCCTGTAGTTGATGGTGAATCCCAGTTTTCTAAGGGGGGAAATGGTGGTATCCCCATTTTGGAATAGAGTGTGGGAAGTTGCAGCCTGTAGGAGCAGGTTGTCTAGGTACAGAAAAATCTGGCTACCCAAAAGCCTGCAATGTGCAATCACTGGAGACTGGCATTTTGTGAATACCTCGGAGCTGTAAAAAGACCAAAAGGCAAGGCAGAGAAACAAAAATGCCAAGAACTCACAGAAAAACATAAGAATTTTCTGAACATGGGGTGAATGTGAAGGCAAGCATCTTTTATATCTAGAGATGCCATGTATCCTTGTGCAAGGTTAAGGGGAAATACGAGTTTAGAATGTCTAGATTCTGAAGGAAGGAACCTTTAAGAAGGTGCTAAGATGGGATAACTCCAGGATTGGTCTCCATGGGCCATTCTTTCTGGGCACGAAGAACATTCTTAAATAAAAGCCTTTCCCTCTTGAGGTTTGTGGAACCTACCGAATGGACCCCTGTTGCCAAATTGGGGCAGCTGCTTTCTGGGGGGGGGGGGTGAGGGATGCCCATGAAGGGAGTGGTGGAGTGCCAAACCATGAAATATCTTTTTTTGATTATGGAAAGAACCCAGGTGTCTTGGGTGATACCTTTCCAGACCTTGTGAGCGTTTGAAGAAGGGAAAGGGAGACATCTGGAGGGTAGCCACAGATTCCCTGCTTTGTCAGGAAAGGACTGCCTTTGTTGTGAGGGTGCCTGTTAACCCCTAGGGTTCTGATGTCTCTTGCCTCCTCTGGAAGACTTACTGGAGGAGTGCTGAGTGTGGCTATGGACGAAAACAGATTTAGATGGGAAATTCCTATGAAACCTGGACACAGGAGAAACCAAGATGTGTTTCAACTCCTTGATTTCCTTAGTATCTTCCTGTAGGGACAAACAGAGAAGCTGCTGCTGGACCAAATAAGGCTGAATTATCTAATGCTGCATCCATTAATTTAGTTTTAAAGTCATCCTGGAGGGCCTCCAACCTAAGCCAGAAAAATCTTCTGACAACTGAATGAGTAGAAGCTACCCTGGCACATGTCTCCGCAGCACCATAGTTGCATTTCATGGAGGGTCTTGCCACTTGGGAGGAAGATCCCAAGATAGAGAGAGCCAAGGCTTTTCCTTCAGAATCTGGAAGATCTGCAACGGGAGTAGATGCCTGAGACAAGAGCTGTAAGGGGTACTTAGTCATATGTAGCTGATAATTGATGGGCCTGAAAGCCAAGGTGGTTGAAATACAGCCTTTTTTTTCCAGTGCCTCCAGGGTTCTACTCTCTTTGTCTGATGGGAGAAGGGTAGCAGAGGGAAGCATCCTAGACAGTTTATCTGTAGCTACAGAAGTGACTGCTGAGTCTGCAGCAAGACACATAAAGAGGAATTTACAATCCTCAGGGACCTTGTAGAAGCAGTCTGGCTTCTTGGGAGATGAGGCCTGGGAGTCTGGGGTTTGGGAAGCATTGTGAAAAGCATCCAGAAATGCAGGATGCACTGGGGGAACTACAAAGGGGTTAGGTAAATCAACTTATAGAAACTGATAGTATCTTTTTTGGAAATCAGAAATTTGGGAGGTGTCCCACAAAGTATTCTCTCATTTCCATAAGAGTTTCACCAAATGAATCTGCACCGACTGACTCCTCTTCAGGGGAAACGTATTCCTGAGGAGAGGGAACTTGTGTTGAATAATTCACAGATTCCTCTTCATCAGAGGAGTCATTGTCCCTAAACCTTTTCTGAAAAGTTTGGAGTGCAGGCTGAGAGGAAGGCGGCTTGAGTTCCATGAAGATCTGAAACAAGCTTTGGGAAAAGGCCTGCCAATCTGTAGGGGCCTCTTTAACAGGTGACACATGCTTCATTTTCTTGTTTTTTTCTTTACAAGACGAGCAATCCTATGCAACCGTCAGAGGACCTGACGAAGGCCTGTATTCAAAAGTGTCTGATTCGATTTCTTCTTTCATTAGAGACCGTGGTACCCCCAGGACCCTCCATACTTTCGAGCTTAGTTTCCTCTGTGCATTCCTGAATGGAAGTCTGCTCTATCACCAAAGACGTGCTTGCAGCCAAAAGCAAGGTGGCCTCAGAACTGGGCTCAGCCTATGAATCCGTACCTAAAGTCAGACTTGCCTTTGGGTTGACTAACACTTCAGGAGAAATGTGTGACGGTGGAGGTGCAGTGGAAGCCACAGGCCAAGGTTTCTTGGCCTTGTGCTTCACCGGCTCAGCGCTGGACCCTGAGGTACCTTCCATGCACTTAGCTAACAACTTAAGCAGTTCATTCTCTAAATAGATAGCAAGAGAAGACAGCCTGCTTCTAAATGTCTTGAGTACGAAGGACTGTCAAGTATTACAGGACTTATTGTCATGGCTAGGCCCTAAACAAAAGAGACATTGTAGATGACTGTTCTTATGTGGAATTTGTTTTCCACACTGGCAGTTGCCCTTCTTGGATGACAACCAAAACAGCAATAGAGAGAAAATTTTCCCCAACAGGGCACTTATCTGGAAAAGGATGAAGTCGCAATCATTGAAACGATCAGATCAACAGTCAGAATGGGGTTCTAACTGGCAGCAGAAAAGTTCCTGGATAATGGGGAATGCTTGACTGTCTAAGCTTCTCACATCCTAGCAATTCGAAATCCCTTTCCTGTGGAGTCATATGTTGGTTTTATGGCCTAGGTCCGACTGCAGCCTACATGCAATGTCTCACGTACCCTAGAGTAGTACAAGACTTTTGAATACTGGCCAATGTCAGGTCGCCTTCTGGTGGGAGATCTCCCAGGTTACGAACAGTGCAGCACGTGAACAGATGGACATCTGACCCCTGCCCCCGCCAATATCTACATCCCTAGGACAAGCCTACCTTCTTATATTTCATGACTGCTGTCAATTTTTTATATTGTTTCTTTTTTTTGCACTGCTCCATCTTGGTCCATTTCCTGAAAAAGGGTCAATATGTGTGTGGGGTAGCTCTTGGAACATTCAGGGACTATTGGAGAATGTTTGAGTGAATTGTATTCCCAATCTCCTCAGATTCATGAAAGCTTGTTGGGATGGAGTGAAAGAAAAAAACAAGTGTTTTTGTAATGGTACACTTAGGAGCTGTAGATTTCTATGTTCAGTTCAAGGCTGAATCCATAAGCAGGCATATCCCCTAACTACTAGCAGGCATATCCCCTAACTACTAAGTCCAAGGCCAAAGTCATGGACCAGGCATCCATTATTTCACAGTTACTTTTTATGGTGTATTTATCGGGTCTATATTAAAATCTCGAAGTCTGACAATATCGAATACGATATTGTCAACACGAGAATACCGAAAGCGCACACTGAACATTTAAATGGAAAATCTCCGTGGGGGAGATTTCAGTTTACTTCAATGTAGTGCATTCTCGGAGTTGGTGTATTTAAGTGGGGGGGGGGGGCACGCAGTGGGGCTTGCCCCCTGCCTACACACTATTTCGTTTTTTTTTTTTAATTTAGTAATTTCTTTTTTTTTTTGGTTTCGATGGTTTAAGACTTTGATCACTAAAGTTCGATCTTTAGTGATTCGAAGTTTTAAACCTTTGAGATTATAATATAGACCCTATTTATCAACCTGATGGCTGTTAGGGACAACTCAGTAAACCTATCCCTCAAGGACCTATCCGATCTCAGTCCATGTGTGTTTGCCAGTTTATGGCTCTAATGGATAATCGCACAGAGGTATACACCTTCTCACTCGGCCTGTTTAAGATCCTACTCTCCCTGTCAAGAGGCAAGGAGTCCATGGCTCAGGCCAATATGGAACCCTTTACTGTACCAAAGAATACGACTGTTAGATCTGTAACTGCATTTACATACAAATATTTCTGCTTATCCTGCACTCTATAAAAATCTGTAAGACTTAGGACAAGTGGCTAAAAATCCAGCTCTAAAGAATCCACTTCAAAAACATCTTAAAAAACCTATGAAATAGAACAAAATCCAATAGTGAATGAAGCCGAAAACCAAAGCCTTTTAGTAATTTTTTTTCTTAAAGCGCTTAAAAAACCTAGATAATGGTGGATGCTTGAGGGTCTAAGCTTCTCACGACCTAACAATTCAAAATACCTTTCCTGAGGAGTCATGATATATTTCACTCCTCAGCTGATGTGCACCCTTACAAGACTTAGGTTCTCAAAAATCTGATGCTTTCAGAGGCTGACCTAGAAGAAAGACAAGCCCTCAGTACTGAATCCTATAAGGAGAGGACTTTATCGGAGTGTGCTAAATCTTCATTATTCAAGTCCAAGTGTGAGAAAGGCTTTGGAGTGTTAGTTCCTTTTTTCCTGAGAGACTACACCTGAGGTATTGCAGCTTAGGACTTGGGTGGAGATCACTCTCTGTAAATTCAACAGCTACTCCTCTCTGTTAGCTGCTTGGAGTCAAAGGCCATAGTATGACAAAACCCTAGGCATATTTATTTTAGATGCCAGGCCCGACATTACCTGCAGGTGAAGGATGCTTGGGGGCGGGGGCATGATATGTCAAATGGCATCTTAACATAATTAAAAAATAAATAAAAATAAAATGGAAAAGAGAACAGACCTGAGTGCTTGGTACAAAGGATACAACACTGTGGAAGTATTAAAAAAATCCAAGAAGGCTTGGATGACCATCTCTAGCCACCTAGAGATTAGCATCTAACAGTAGCCTATTCTTCAGACGTCTGGGTGGAGTCCAACAGGCAGTCCACTGTCTGCCTGTAATCTGATGAGAGGCTGTGGGACAGAGGTACAAGACTCTAGGCCTGCAGCCATCTGCGGGACTAAGTTAGCCACTATAATTTTTCACAGCCAATCAGTTTCCTTTATGAAGTTGATCTTCCCCTCCTTCTCCATTTTTTAAGCTTAGAGATACTACTATTTTTTTTAATTTTTACAGTGCATGGAAACAAGCAGATAGCATTTCTTCACTCCAATAAGTAGACAAGCTAGCTAAGGTAACCAGGTGCATGAGGTACAGAAAAAAAAGCAAGCTTTCCATGTAATAATTTTATTAAAAAATTGCAAAGCTTACAATTCATCTTTAGGAGGATTTTTTTTCTACAGCAAGCATATCTTTTCCAAGGCTAACACAGCACAAGGAAACTTTTCCAAAATTCAATCAATGATATAAGAATTTAAAAAAAATAGGGGTAAAAAAAGCACGGCCAAGAGCTAAATGTAGTAATTCTGTAAGAATTCTAGGCCTGGAACTGAAATGTCACACTTGCCAACTTAGAATAAGAAGTCTGTAGTCTCCAGTGGAAAAAATAACTAAAGATGGCATGTCTCATGCGCACTTTTACTGCAAGATTTTGACTATCTGTGGGTACAGAAGAGGTCAATACTGCTTTGGAATTCTGCCCAGAACAGAGGATTTCCTGTGACAAAAATCACTGTACTATGAGAACAGGATTGCTGTAATGAATCCCACAAAGAATAGCTTCAAGATACATATCAATAATACTTTTCTGACAGAAAAATACATTTTATTTTATCTAAGAACATTCCTTTGAACATCCCTAGAGCTGGATTATAATTCCACAAGAACGTTTTTACAATTGAAATGGAACAATATCTTCGTGCAGCAGAATAATCCTTTATTAAATCTGGATTTCGAACGTCCACCTGCACCTCTATCTACAGGTACTGTTGACAATATTCAAGAGTTTAGTGCTCTCTTAAAAGAGCTTGAGAATGATTTATATAAGTTACAGATGCTGGTTTGGCAGCATCAGCACCTGGAAGCCAGCATTCATTTTCATGTTGTTCCACGTGGGATGAGGGTTCTGTGTATGCCGATGTATGGGGATACCCATCCTGAGTTGCTAAAAAGACGGCAGCAACTAAATATCGAATTGGGCTACAAACATATGAAGATATTAATTGAATATTTTGGTCCTATTGAAGAGGAGTTAAATAAAAAGGTAGAGACATTACATAAAGACTTGTCTTGCCATTTCAAAGGTAATGTTTATGTGGATATGCTAGTGAATACTTACATGAATGTTTCGCTATACAACAGATTACAACAGACCAAGCAACGTAAACAACAACGTGACTCTAAAGATTTTAGACTTGGTAATGTCTTTGTATGGCCAAGTAGCAATACTACTAATGCTGGTGCACATGCTGCCTGCCCTGCAAGCTTGGCTTCTGACTCTGTTGTAAATGAAGCACTGCATAATGTTCCTGTCTCTCAGCCGATATTGGCTTCTACATCTAGTTTAAATGAACCGGTGATTGGTGTCAATAGCAACATTCCGTCAGAGTGTTTGAATCTTTCACCTGCTTCAACGCAGGGGCAGACACTTCCCCTAATCAGCAACCTCTGCTCAACTCTGCTTCTGGCTCTGGTGCTAGACCTAAGGTGCTATCGTTACTTCATATGGAACATTTTTTACCATTGCCAGTGAAGGCAAGTAAAATGTCTCAAACGAGATCGAGCAGCCGGGGTGGTCGCAAGAGGAAGTATTCGGGGGAAGGCAGCAACATGAATCGACGAACCAGGAGATAAATACTTTGGTGTTTAACTTATCTGATCATGTTTTAACCTCGGCTGAGTCTTCTTTATTGGATAAAGGGTTATCTTTTATCCCTTCGACAGGTATGGATTGTGACTGTTTTGCTCACTGACTTGAGGGTATTTGGGTGTAATGTTGCATTGAAACTACTACATATGAAGGATATTGCTGAAAGTACCGGACATGGTTGTTTACTGAAACACGAGTTTGTATAATCCCATTCTACTGGCGCATGTTGATCGTTTTATCAAAACTTGTGAGAGGGATATCTATGAGCAGTTTTATAGTAAAAATGTACGTAAATGCTCTTATTTTAATTTTAATGCTAGTCAAACAGAGGCCTTGTGGTCTTTACAAAATAATGCTGATGTGACTATTAGACCAGCGGATAGGGGTGGGGGGATTGTTCTCATGAATTATGTTGATTATGTTAATGCTATGCATGAATTGTTACAAGATGTGGAAAGTTATGTTACCATTGATGCTATGCGCTTCATGAATATTGTTAGACAAGTTCAAGATAATTTGCATGACTTGTTAATGTGCAGGCAAATTGATTATGAACTATATTGTTATTTGTGTGTGGAACATCCACTTATTCCACACTTAAAGGGCATACAAAAAGGGCATAAATCCTTGTGCTCATCACCTATGAGGCCGATTGTTGCAGGTGGTGGACAGGTGACTGAAACTATGTCTGTTTTCATAGAGAAAAAGTTGGGACCAATAGTGAAAGGAATACCCACTATTTTGAAGGATACTATCTGGCTACTAGATGACATAGACATATATACTAGAGAACCCTTGCCCCCTGGATGTATGTATGTAACATGATGTAAAAAATTTATTTACATCTATACCCAATGAGTATAGCTTGGAAGCTATTAGGAAGATTTTGAATGGTTTAGATACAATGGGAAATAATGATGTAATATTGTTGTGTACGTTGTCAGATATGGTTCTTTCCAACAATGTTTTATGTTTGATGGTCGACTTTATTTGCAGCAATGGGGTGTCGCTATCGGCACCCCACGTGGAAATTCTTATGCTAATTTAGTCGTACATTGTTGGGAGAAGATGTTTTTGTTTAACTGTGTTTACTATCCACATGTCCGATTATATAGGCGATTTGTGGATGACATCCTTTTGTTCTGGGATGGGGGACACACTGATTTATGTGAGTTTACTGATTATATGGAATCCACGACTGACGTTTTGAAATTTATGATGACATCTTCCATGTCTAGTGTGGTTTTTCTAGACATTACTCTGTATAAAGATGATTCTGACATAGTAACTACAAGTTTGTATTGTAAACCTTGCTGGAAGAATAGTTTATTGGAATTCAGTAGTATGCACAACAGGTTTATATTTCCCAACATAGTTAAAGGGCAATATTGCAGAATAAAAAGGATATGTAAGGACCCTAATGATTTGAATACTCAGGTGGACCTTTTATTAGATCGTCTGTTTGGGCACAGGGGCTATAGTAAGCCTATACTGAATAGAGCCAAGAGTGAGGTTTTTGGTAATTATAGACCACGAGGTTGTGGCATTGGTAAACATCCCAAGGGCAGTAGAATTTGTTTTACAACGACTTATGCCAATGACAATGTTGTTATGACGGAAATTGTTAGACGTAATTGGCAAGTACTTACTGTAGACCCAACTACGGCTAATATAGTAGGAGAGACACCATGTTTTGTCTATAGAAATAGCCTGAATTTAAAACGACAATTATGTAAAGACAAAGTAAAATATGCAGGCGATGTTACGAGGGTAAGGGATTTAAGAATTAGTACCTTCCCCTGTGGACATTGCAATATGTATAGTGTAATATCTAAGACACAGTTTTTCAGTCACCCTGCCCTGGATTTTAAGTTTTCTCCTAGGTTTAGTGCCACCTGCGACAGTAGTAATTTAGTATTCCTTGCCAGCTGTGATTGCTTCTATGTTGGCAAGACCTCTAGGAAGTTAAAGGATAGGATATACAATCATCTTTATGGCATAAAGAACATGAATCTACAGAATGCTTTGGCAAAGCACATTGCTGTATATAATATGCATAGTTTCAGCTTCACAGTTTTACAGCTTGTTCGCAAGAATGAAAGAGGGGTAATCTGAATAACCATCTTGAGTCAGTGGAGCTGAAATGGATACTTAGACTACGTGCCTACATTCATCCTGGACTAAATAATTATGTTAGTATAAAACCTGCACTAGAGGCACGGCCCCTTAAATGAATTAATAAATAGGAAATTAACTTTGGGACAATGGTCTTTATGCCTTGCACTTTAAAACTTTTTATGGTCTTCAAGCTTTGCATTTTAAAACTGTTTATAGTTTTAAATGATTTTAATTGATTCTGTTTTAATTGATTAATTAATGCTTGTTATTCTATTAATGGGCAGGATATCCTGTTATTTAAACTGAGTTGTTTGCTCTCTTTTGAGATCTGATGCAGCGTGATTTATTCATGTGAAAGGGCTTATCCTGTTGTCTTACTTATTTGTGAATAAAACTGGATTTTGGAGCCCTGGTGGTCCTACCTTGCCTGTTTCTACCTGAACATTCCTTTGGTCTAAAGACTATAACCTAAACCACAGGTGATGCATTGTAGAGACAGAGATGTGTTCAGACCTTTCACTTGGCGACAAAGTAATGGACTGGACCGCTGCCATCTCACGATGGCTGCTGGTACTCAGCATACTGATATGTCAACACTGCAGTATGTCCTACAAATGGAAGACTCCTGTTAAAAAAAAAAAATCGAGAAATGTGCCGACTTCTTTATTAGTCTTCACCTGCCAACTCTGAACAATTGCTGCAGGACGTGAAAAAGTAAAAGCAAGCCTAACACAATTTGCTATGCAGTTTTCCTGTTCTGAGATACGTGTAGCTGCAAATGAACCACAAGCATTGCATGCAAGTAAATAAGAAGAAAGACAGTTACAAACAGTATACCTGCTGCTTCTCTTTGCTCTTGCTCTAGCATAATAAGCTTCGTATGACTTGGACTTCAGTTCAAGTGCCTTAGAAGCAAATTCTTCTGCCATGCCAAAGTCCTAAATAAAAGGAAACAGTCAAACTAAATATACTGAGTACATTTGTAATACTTTTTTTTTCCAGAAGAGTATTTATATATTCAAACAGACTTATACAACCAAACATTCAAATACACCTAAACCAACTAAATCCAAAGTGAATTTTAATTCTGGACAACAAAGGAAGCAATATACAAATTTTAGTCAAAAAAGCAGAAAAGTTATTATGCTGAAAATGGAATCTATTTGATTAGACAAAAAACGATCAGACAAAGCATGGTTAAGAGAACAGAGCTCAACTAATAACATCAGCCCACAAAACCAATAAAAGATTCTACATCAGACAAGGTAGGTAGGGATTAGCTAACTTTAAAAAAAAAATGGTAATACTTTTAAAGCTACTGTTACTTATCAGAGTTTTCTCATCATCAGTAATTTGATAACATGTTTCTCATTAGCACGCCAGGATATATATTCTTAAGTACAGTACACTTTCATCCAAATTACCAATTATAGGTTAAGTCACCTTAAGGTCATGAAGCCCACATTACCAACTAATGTTACAACTAATGTTAAATAGATATTTACTAGAAGTTTTATTCATATCTGGTTACCCCCCCCCCCATGATGAGGTTCTTGAATCTGTATAACGTTTGGTGATAACACAAATTATAACTAGGTTAACTAATCACAAAATGGACAAAAAAAGGACTGTTGAGTCTTTTCTCGTAGTTCGGTTAAAATTACAAATTGGTACTTGTAAGCTATCAACACTTGAAAAACCTAGAGAGATGTAAGGGAATATAGTTAACACTCACTGACACATTTTTTTTTACACACCTTTACAGTAAACTCAATAAACCAGCCAGATAACTCCAGTTTCTGGTTGCTTGAGAGTCACTATTAAAAATAACCCTGACTAATACTGTACCTTATACGACTTGTTTGGTTTGACTTATTCTTAGATTGGGGAGAGAGGGAATTTATTCCTATCATCCTTTGCAAAACTCTAAAAACATAAGGTATGTTTCTGCGGTGGGGGGGGCAGAAAGTGCAACACATGAAAATTGTACTGTTATTTCTTTGACTTTTTTTTTCTGGTTGCCTGAGTGTTCTGATGAGAAGTATAATATTTGTTAATGTTAATTTAATACAGTTTAATTACTTTTGTATAAATGTAAATTTACCTATGTCACCAGTGATAATTCATTAAAGGTGTTAAAAAGGAACAAATTTATACAGTATTTTCAGATGCAGCTCTCTGCATCAAGCACAGTTTCCCCCAAAAGTGCATGCTCCAGACCTGGGACTGGATTCTCTCTCTCCAGATCCCAAACAAGACTCACTTTGGAGCACCATGTCCCAGTTCCAAACAGCTGACGTATCCACACCTTGGTATTTGATTTTCACACACGCACACACACACACACACACACACACACACACACACACACACACACACACACACTCTCCTCGGAAAGGCTGGTACAGATTTACTAGCTGTACCCCTTCTCCCCCGATTATAAGGTAACCATGCTGCCACCAGTCAACTGCTCTCAGGCTCTAAGTTACCCGTTCTCCACACACAAAATCTTGTCAACATTGTTGTAGCCCTCTCCCCCTTTTAGGCTGTACAATGAATCAAAAGTGGTATCAGTTCATTTCTGAAAATACAGTTTTTCGTTAATATATATTCCAACGTATGCAATCCTTATATTTTTATCTTGCTTGTATATAACTTGTCTTTGGATACTTCTCATGTGTATACTCTGTACATGAAGTATCTTTTTGGTTATTGCTTGCTTACATTTTGACAATCATCCAGGCTATGTCTGTAATTAGTCTACTGAGATCAGAGCACTACTTTGGTAAACAAACAAAGAAAACAAAACAAAAATCAAACTTTTTCCATCCAGTTGTTTTACAATGATACAACAATACACATATTTCACAGATTGCATCACAAAAATCAAAATAACTTACATTTGTCTTTCTTCTGCATCGTGACAAATTTAAGAAAAGTGAAACCTTTAGTTCTTTAAAACACTTGTGCTCTTCACCGAATCCTTCTCGAGGAAATTTTCTAAGAGCATACTGGTATCTTTGGGCTGCCTCTCTCATTTTTCCTTTCTTCAAGAAAAAAAGACAACAAAGATGAATAACAACACAGATATGACATAAAGGTAATTCAGTTAGACCTATGTAACATGAGATGAACAGTAGTTGATTAAGGAATTGCTGGGATAGCTATATCCTTCTCTGACCATATTCCACCAAATGCCGCCCACCCAGTCTTCATTACATATAAGCATTTACTTCACTTCAGGTTGTAAAAAATAGATTCCCTGCACCTAAAAACAAGACTTCTTTCACTCACTTTCAAGTGTGTGTGAAAAACTTCCTGCACCATAAACTATACAGCAAATAAGCTCAACAAGAGGAAAATATAGATGAATATGCCTATGACATAACTTCATCTGAACAATCTGACAGCAAACAACAACTAAATGCAACAGCAGGAAACATCAACACTCAGATAATCACACCAGCCTTTATTAAGGTCTTGTATTAGCACAAGTAATACACGTAACTGCTTCAGAACAAATGCAAAACTTATTTACATAATTACTTGTTTTATTAACCAAAACGTAGTTTACAAAGCTGACCCAGTAAGAAACTTTACAATATAAATATAGATACTTTTTTCTTTTCGTTTTTAAAGACAACAAATCAATCTAAGCAGCTTGTCTTTTAGAAATAAGATGGCTATGGAGTACCCAAACAAACTTGGGCAGACAGAAGAGAAACACGAAACATGAAGCCAAAAAGAATCAGAAGGATGGGACCGAATCCTTTCTGATGTCAGACTGGGGAAAAACTGAAAGAACAAATACAGTCAGATGTACATATGCAGCTAGCCTACTATACTTTAAGACATGTCTTTACATAAAAATAATTGGTACTTCTTAAACCTGATTTCAAATGTGAAGAAGTGAAAAAAATAATGCACACAGTGATCCCCTACAGCCTGTTGCTCTACACAGTAAACATGCCTTAGACAAGCTATACTGATCATCTGTGCACAGCTCTGAGGTGCGACTTTGAGGAAAGTTACAATAAATAATGACTACTCTGTCCTTAGCCAACACACAAGTTCAAGTGACTTTCTGTGCACACCTCCAAAAGTTAATTGTGAGGAAAATTAAACAAATAATATTGACAGTCCCCCAACCCTCATCTGAACCACAGCAACCTTTGGTACCCACTTCAGGAGATTTAAGTGCCCAACAATATTATTTTTTACTTATGTACATACCAGCACTGCCCCTGAGAAGACAAGTCTACACCAAGCTAAACATACATACATACATACACACACACTCTACATGCAGACCTACAGTCAAATTGCAGGAATGACATTTCACCTATGCCATGTCTTTAGGATGATGAAGGAAATCAGAGCACCTGAAGAAAACCCAAAAAGAGTGAGGGAGGATATGGAGACTCCTCACAAAAGGATTCATAATCAAGAACTCAGCTTAGCAAACAAGACAAGATGTGTGAGATGGCAGGACTATTCACTGTGACACTATACAAATAAAGTATTCCTGTCCCACACATGCTACCAGAAACCAAAGATGGTCACTTATTATGTTCAATGCTATGTCCGATTGTGATGGAAAGTGAAAGAAATTATGTTCATCTTCATGTTCCTACATACAATTCAAACACTCTCCATACACATACATATAGCATAAGTGATCTTTTTACACTGACTTCAGCAAACACAACACATTGTACAACACTGCTCCTAATACACCACATCATCGGTGCTTGTTTCACAGTAATTAAACAGAAGCAAAAATTAAGCCATAGCCTTCTGAATCCTCTCTGCACTGACCTGACCATTTACATAAAAATAAGCATTGCATACTTTGACGTACCTTGTGAACAGTGCTCGAGATCTTTCTCAATACTAGCTGCTCCGTGCTGCATCCACAGCTACTGTTCCTGTCCTCTCTCTCTACTTTCTGTTGAAAATTAAACTAAATACTGCTACTGACTAGCAATGGTATCTCCCACAGCACACAAGCAGGGACAGAAATTGCACTGGCACGCCAGTGAAAAAGGAATTCTAGTTGCATGAATAGCTGGTACAGTACAAGAGAGGCAAAGCAGAATTCGGACTACCCTCCCTATTACCAGGGAGTACTATCAGAATACAGGCAAACAGAAAGGAACCTATTCCTACCAGGGATTACTATCAGAATACAGGCAAACAGAAAGGAACCTATTCCTACCAGGGATTACTATCAGAATACAGGCAAACAGAAAGGAACCTATTCCTACCAGGGATTAAACCTATTCCTACCAGGGATTACTATCAGAATACAGGCAAACAGAAAGGAACCTATTCCTACCAGGGATTACTATCAGAATACAGGCAAACAGAAAGTAACCTATTCCTACCAGGGATTACTATCAGAATACAGGCAAACAGAAAGGAAAGTACAGTTTTGTACCTACCATAAATGTAGATGTTCGAGTGCTAATACAGCTGCAGTAATCACATATGGGTTCTCTGCTGTCAGGCGGGTCCTCGGTTGGCCGAATTCCAAAGTCTTGGTCCGGCGTTAGTTGTTGTCGCCTTCTTCCCCGACGTCAGTGCGACAGGGGTATATAAGTAACAGCCGACGCCATGTTCTCCAGTCTTTCTTGCCCCGGATGTCAGGTGCCCCCAAAAGGAAGGCAATAGATAAATTATATATATATATATATATATATATATATATATATATATATATATATATATATATATGATATATACAAGCAATGCAATGTTATCAAAAAAATAGTAGTTGCAAGCAAATACACCATATGAGGATAACCCAAAATAAGTTGTATGAGGAGGTGTTAGCCACTAGTCCTATACCTAGAGGGGAAGGAGGGAGGGAAACCTGTACTGCAGCTGTATTAGCACTCGAACATCTACATTTATGGTAGGTACAAAACTGTACTATGTTCATCGTGCATACAGCTGCAGTAATCACATATGGGTAGAATCCCAAAGCTACGTACAGGGTGGTAGGCACTAGGTAGAACTGGGGTGAGCCAGAATGCCCTGCAACACAGCAGCAGCAAAGCCTGCTCTAGTTTTGGAATATAAAGGCAGGTGGTAGTGTCTTGTGAAGGTATGTACAGAACTCCAAGTAGCTGCCTCCAAGATATCTTTGGTAGGAACTCCTCTGAGGAAGGCTGTAGAGGTAGCTGTGGCCCTGGTGGAGTGTGGTCTGATGCCTACAGGGACAGATTTCCCATGATAGGAGTAACAAAATCATATGCAGTGGCCTATCCATTTAGAGATTGTCTGTTTGGTAACAGGCTTCCCTTGAGCTCCTACAGCATAAGACACAAAAAGTTGTTGTGATTTCCTGAAAGGCTTTGTTCTGTCCAAATAGTAACGTAGCTGTCTATGGATGTCTAAGGAATGTAGCAGCCTTCCTCCTTTGTTTTGAGGATTAGGGTAAAAGGTAGGTAAGTGTATGGCTTGATTTAAAGCTACCCTGGATACCACTTTAGGCTTAAATGACGGGTTGGTTCGAAGGGAAACCCTGTCCTGATGGAAAATAAGAAAGGGCTGCACAGCCATGAGGGCTTGTAGTTCCGAAACCCTACGAGCTGAGGTAATGGCCAGAAGGAAAGCTGTTTTCCAGGACAAATATTGCAAATCTGTTGAGGCAGCTGGTTCAAAGGGAGGCAATGTTAATTTTTCTAGAATGTAATTAAGATCCCAGGCTGGCACTGGTTGTTTCCTTGGTGGTCTTATATTCTTATCCCCTCTGAGGAATTGTCTTAAAAGTGGGTGAGAGAATAACGGTGGATCCGTGTTGAATTCTGCAGAAATGGCTGAGGCATGGATTTTTATGGAGGAAAATGAAAGTCCACTGTTCAGCAGCTCAGCTAGATACTGTAATACCAGAGGCAAATTCAGTTTTCTAGGGTCCTGGCCTTTTTTCTCATTCCAAGAGCAAAACCGTTTCCATTTTGCGGAGTAAGTCTTCCTAGTAGATGGCCTTCTGGCCTCCAGAATGACATCCTGAACCTCTTTGGAGAGTAGGGTCTGTTGTGGTGTTAAGGAATTTTCCATGCAGCAAGATTGAGTGTTTTCAGCTGACTGTGAAGAGTTTTGTAGCTGTGCTGAGTTAGTAGAAGAGGCATTAGAGGTAGAGGTCAGGGAGGAGTATGTGTTAGGCTCCTTAGGAGTGGGTACCAGTGCTGTCTTGGCCAGTCTGGAGCAATCAGTATAATCTTCGGTCTGTCTGCTCTTGCTTTCAAGAGCACCTTGGGTAGAAGAGGCAGAGGTGGGAAAGTGTACACTGTCCATGCTGTCCAACTGAATGAAAGGGCGTCCACCCTCCAGGCCTTTGGATGAAAAGTCCTTGAACAAAACTTTTCCAGTTGATGGTTCCTGTGGGAGGCGAAGAGATCTATGTCTGGCCTTCCCCATGCTTGGATTATCTTTGTAAACACCTGTGGATGCAGCTTCCATTCGTGTGGATCTGTCATATTTCTGCTTAGAGTGTCTGCCAGCGTGTTTTCCAAACCTGGCAAGTACTGTGCTTGAAGTTCGATTTGCCATTCCAGAGCCAAGTTCCAAAGTGTCATGGCTAGTCTGCACAGGGGATATGAATGTGTTCCTCCTTGTTTGTTTATGTACCACATCACTGTGGTGTTGTCTGTTTTTATCAATAATTGCCCTGGATGCAGGAGGTCCTTGAAAGCTGTAATTGCATTTATTACTGCTAGCATTTCTTTTTGATTGATGTGAAGGTGCTTTTCCTTTTGGGACCATTTGCCCTGAATGCACCTGCCTGTCATGTGCGCCCCCCAGGCGTAATCTGAGGCGTATGTTGTGATGACTTGATTTGCTTGAGGCTTGCAGAATGGGAGACCTGTGTTTGTTTGACATGCTTGGGCCCACCATAGAAATTCCTTTTGCAAACATGGAATTATTGGTATTATTGTTTCCAAATTGTGGCTGTGTTGAGACCATAGGCTTTTTAGGTACCATTGAAGTTTTCTCATATGCAACTTTGCACAAGGGATTAAAAGAATGCAAGATGCCATGAAGCCCAGAGCCTGCAGGATTTTCCTTGCAGTAAGCCTGGTACAATTTGCTAGTGTTTTGAAGTACTGAGTTAGTTGCCCTTGTTTTTCTGGCGTAAGATAGGCCATCTGGGTGTTTGTGTCCAAGTTGGCACCCAGGAAAGTTATTTTCTGAGATGGTATCAGCCTGGATTTCTCTTTGTTGATTGTGTATCCCAGAGAATTCAGTAACCGTGTTGCATAAGCCAGATGTTCCAGAAGAGTGTGCTTGCTGTCCGCTTGGATCAGGCAGTCGTCCAAATAAGGGTAAATTTGTATCCCTGGAAGTCTGCAGTAGGCAATTACTGATGCCAGGCATTTTGTGAATACTCTGGGCGCAGTAGATAAGCCAAAGGGCAATGCAGAGAATTGATAGTGGATTGAACCTGCAAGAAATCTGAGGTATCTTCTGCAGCTTTGTCTGATTGGGACATGCAGGTATGCCTCCTTGAGGTCCAATGTTACCAGCCAAAACTCCTTGACCAGCATGGGAAGAAGCTGCTGTAATGTGAGCATCTTGAATTTTAGTGCAGTAGAAATGTATTTAGGATGGATAAGTCCAAAATGGGTCTCCAGTCGGTTCCTTTTCTTGGTACCAGGAAAAGTCTGGAATAAAAACCTTGGCCTTGTTCGTGAGTCGGAACCTCTTGAATGGCTTTCGTGTCCATGAGTTTTGTAATTTGTATTTGTGCCTCTGCCTTTGATTGTGTGGCAGGTTTGGCATGCCTCTCATTTTTGGAAGAGTGTGAAAATGAAATCTGTAGCCTCTGTTTATTATGTCCAGGATCCATTTGTCTGTTGTGATAATATGCCAATTTCCTGAAAATAGTGCCAGCTTTCCTCCCAAGGGAGCTGCCAGCTGAGATTTGCTTGGCATGAAAAGGGGGAAGTCATTGGGTTTGCTTTCTGTATTGTTGTGCACTGTCTTCGCCACCTCTTGGTGCTTGAGTTGGCCATTGCCTGACTCTATATGATCCTTGAGATTGTCCTCTGCTCCTTGAGCGCCTGTATCTACCTCTTTGGGGGTTGTCTGTGGCTGGAAAGGACCAGTTTTTGTAGGCCAATTTCTACTAAAATGAGGTGGCTCTACCTGTAGAAAAGCCTTGACAGTTTGCATAGATTTAGCTTTTTCTTCCATTTTGCGTAGTATCTCCTCAGCATTAGTACCAAATAGCACATCCTTTTGTAAAGGAGCATCTAGTAGTTTAGCTTTAACATGATCAGGCAAGCTTTGTTCTCTAAGCCAGGCATGTCTACGAATGACTGCTCCTGTAGCAGCGGCTCTACTTGAGGCCTCTAAGGCATCATAACCACATTGTAAGGTGTGTTTACCCACTTGTTCTGCACTATGTATCATATCCTGCAAATCCTTCAAATCTGGTTGTTCAGGTTGAGATATTTTGTTTCTTAATTGAGATAACAGAAACTGCTGATATTTAAGCATATGGAACTGACAATTTAAGGCCCTCATGGCTAGGGTGGTCGAGGTGTATACCTTTTCCCCCCACCTTTCTAAGGATCTAGATTCCCTTTCGGAAGGTAGTGGACTCTTGGCAGTAGAGGCCTTCATTCCCTTGGGGCCTTGAGAAATTGTCTCAGGGTCAGCATTATGGCTTTTGAAAAGAAATTGGTGAGAGTTAGGGACTCTGTAATACCTATCAGGTTTGACTGGTGCAGGAGGCAGGGAATCCGGATTGAGACAAGCCTCCGAGTAAACATCATCAAGTATGTCCAGGACAGGAGGAATAGCCAGAGGTCTGTGTTGAGGTAACAAAAGAAATTCCCTAAGCCTTTTCTTGGAATCAGAAAAGTCTTGGCCTTCCCAATGGAAGTGCTCCCTCAAGGTGTGTAAGGTTTCCCCAAAAGAAAAATCCTCTGGGGGAGATACAGAAGGAATGGACTGTTCTGCATCAGAATCTTCATAAAGGGAGTACGAGTGTTCCTCCACATCATAATGTTCTGAGAAAATGGAGCCCTGTTCAGAAGAGGGAGAGTCTTCCTCCACTCTGGGTCTCTTGTCTGGAGGGGGTTGGGAACCCCTGATATAGGAAATTAAATCCTCAGCCATTTTAAGCATCTGCTTTTTAGACATGGGGCCTGGGGATGGGCCCTGTGCAACAGGCCTCTTGGGATGCATGGCTGATTTGGACTTGGTGAAGGCCTTAATGGAAAAGGAAGAAAAGGGTCTAAATACACCCTGGGTGGAAGTGGACCTGTCCACATTAGGAGGCTCAACACTCACAGTGGTTTTGGTGGCTGTAGTCTGAGTTAGGGCCGAGGTACCAGCGGTCTCGGGTACAGAAGACACCGCCAATGAAGTGTCGTCATTAGTCAGGGACTGCATAGGCATCTCGCTGAGAACCGGACCACGTGCAGCCGGTTTTGGCGTGGTGTCGGTGGAGACCACGGACCTCACGTGTCGGTCCTTGTCCTTTCGTTTTTTTGGACAAAACGGTAGTCGGCGTTTCCGATGACATTTTATAATCAAAGGCTTTACCAAAATAATGTTGGGTGAACTCCGCCCGATGCTTAATAGTGCGTTTATTGAAAGTAGTGCAAAAGCGACAGCCCGAGACGTCATGGTCTGGGCCTAAACAAGGTATGCAGAGGGAATGGAAATCCTTATGCGGTATTTGCTTCCCACAAGAAATACAATTGTTAACTTTGTCTGACATCGATCTGAGGCAAGAAAAGTTTCCCCAACGGGGTACTTAGCTTTAAAGAAGACTTCGGTTTCCAATTTTTTGTAAATTCAGGAGCTGGCCGACCGGCACTTGCGAACTGCTTCTGCTTCGGGCACCACGCGGCAAAAAAGACTGGAGAACATGGCGTCGGCTGTTACTTATATACCCCTGTCGCACTGACGTCAGGGAAGAAGGCGACAACAACCGACGCCGGACCAAGACTTTGGAATTCGGCCGACCGAGGACCCGCCTGACGGCAGAGAACCCATATGTGATTACTGCAGCTGTATGCACGATGAACATCAGGGGAGTGTTATGTGAAAGGCCAGCCCTGGTAAGAGTTTTTAGTTGCACTTAGGACAAAAGCTTACGTTAAAAAAAATTAGTAGGGCATATTAAATACTGCATGATAACTTTAAGAATCAATCACAGGAGGTTAGAAAACATGGAAATAAAGAATGGAAAAGCAATGTACAAAGCATCAATGGGAGGACACCTGTATGACTTCAAAGTACGCAAAACAAAGTTCAGAAGGTTTAGGATTTTTTCTTGGAAGCATACTTCTCCACTCTCCAGATTTTTGCCTCATATTTCTGGTCTGTTCTTCACAAAAGTTGTGGCTTTCTGGTAAATTACGGATATCTGAAGTCACTAAATACTGACATAGTTTTGAGTTTTAGACTTCATATCATTGTTGCCCCACAGCAAGAGGTTCTCCCGTTCGATTCTTGGCTGGAGTGCAGGGAGTGCCTTCTCTGTGTGGTGCCTGCATGTCCTCCCCGCGGTTGGGTGGGCGTTCGAAAGACATGCGTAAATGGGCGTGCCTTCGTTGAAGGTTGAATGTCGAGCTGGCACCTCGGCGTTCATGAAAATCTACTGCCAATCATTTGCGGACCAGAGTTCCGCTGTGGCAACCCCTAACCGGGAAAAGCTGAAGGACAACAACATCATCCTTCAGAAAAATGCATGTTAACACAAACCCTGTTATTTTAGCAACTTTCAAATTTTAAAAGCAATATTTAAAATCTATCCCTAGTTTTGGCCATTTGTCCCCCATTACTTTAAGCTTTGTCCCAGATTTCTTGCACTAAGATGTTGAGAGGTATGTGAATTTTTTGCAGTGCTATTTGTATACCTCAAACACACTTCAGATAGACAGCAAATACTGGGTGTGTGATGTGGGAGAGAGATAACTGGTAACATGTTTTTAGGAGTGTAATGAGTTGGCAGACTTTAAAAATTCACTACAGAGCACCGTCAGAAATGCTGAGAGAGCAAGTGTATGTGATTAAGGAAATTATCATTTCTGAGCTGGGGCACAGGATGTGAATTACATAGACATAGCAAGACCTTACTAAGTTTAATGCTGTTGACTGCCAAAAAGTGATTACTATAAAATGGAAATCAAAATCTGGGTGTCCAACCTTTTCAGTTGCAAGGGCCGCATTGAGTCAACAGAAACGGTCTGAGGGCAAGTGAGGACCAAAAAAAAAAAAAAAAAAAAAAAAGTCTCTCACATAAACTGAAGTGAAGAGCCCAAAAAAAAAAAAATGCAGAACTGTTGTTGAGGGCTGCATCAATAATGAAAGCTGGTGCGACCAAATAAGCACAGTACAGTGCGACACCTGCACTAAACTAAGAATACAAAAGATGATAAAATTTGTAGTCAAGAAACTCGACAAACGCAGTTCTACACTTTGAGTAAAGCGTCAAGGGATAAAACAAAAACAAGTTTCAGACCATCTCGCAGCCCTGCAGGGAGGACACATACTTAGGCAGACAGTCACATTTTGAAACCGGTTCCTTTTATTTCTTATTTTTACAGCTTTTGGTTTTGACAAGTAATTTTTGCCATTGGAGTGTATTAAAAAAGCGAGTGGAATCAGGAGACGCACTTCGATTGATGGATCTGAGAATTGTCTGGTTCCAGCCAGAACAGCTTGGACTTTCCACAATCTTGTGGTTGCAAATTTGGGAAACTACGCAAGGGCTGAGACATCTGTACTTTAATAATAACTGTAATATTAACACAAGAAGCAGCACCACCATCACAGACTTTGGTGGTAGCCTGGAGGGGATGGACCAGAAATCATCCGGCGACCAAGATGCCAAATAGTAGGGGTCCCAGAACAGATTCACGTAGAACACCACTGATGACAGGTCTGCTGTCAGAGGTGGTGATGCATATTTTGACCATGTGGGTCCTATTGGTGAGCTAGTTGGCCACTCATCTGACGAGACAGGGATTTACGTCAAGTTGAGTTCACTTTTTGATGATATCTGAGTGGGGCATTATGTCAAAGACCTTGGCCAAGTCAAGGTAAAGCTGTATGTACTGAATTTCCCTCATCCAGGGCCTTGGAGACAATCTCAAAGAAGTCAACCAGGTTCAACCTGAACCTGAAAACTAGTCTTTTTGATACAACCAGGTTCAACAGGCAAGATCTGCCCCTTATGAATCTGAAATGGGTGGGGTCAAGTGCTTGGAGATTGCTATGTCCTTGTTTATGTGATCCATAATCATATGCTCCATGGCTTTACAGATCAGACTTGTTTAGTGGCTAGACTAGAGTGACATAACAGGTGGACTGTACAGCATATCAGGCAGAAAGAAGAGAAATTCTGGTGAATTATCAACAGCAGAGATCTCTACTGACAGAAAACTGGCTGTTTTTGAAGGGACACCACAATACTCAACTATTCCAAGTCTGTTTATCGGAAAGTGAAAACATCACCATTTATAAGCCTGTGTTCATTACCTCTCAAATTAACGCGTTGGGAATCAAACCAAGACCCCAGTGCCATCATGTGGTTAGGGGTTTACACAAAACTGAGCAAAGCAATTCCGGAAAATTGTAAATGATTTTAGATCATGCTAATTTCAAAAATGTGTAATAGATGCTCTTCAAAATGCACACTACAAATGAACATACCCCTTCATTCAACACAATATAACAAGGTTAGTGATTTATCAGACATATCACCTCAGAGCCATATTCACAATTAACCAAACCCACATGATTATCATTTTACTGCACAAAGCAACATACTGGACTTAACATCCACAAAAGTCTTCACTGTTATATAATCACTAGCTCATAGGATTCACAATCAATAAACAATTCAATCACTTAACAAGAAAAAAACAAACAAACCCCCCCCCCCCCAAAAAACCTCAGTCAATCCCACTGCTGACTTCTGCCATGCTAATATGTTTAAGTATTGAATGGTTGATATGCAATTTACACAATGCCATTTCTGGCAAAAAATTATATTATCTGGAACACCAAGGACTGTCATTCCCGACAAGATGCAGCAACCCAGCACTATTTTTCCTTAACTGAGAAGAGAGAAAGACCCTTTAAATGGGGGTGTGGAGGACCTTTGCCCACTATGATAAATACATCCCAACACCTCCAAAAACAGATATCTGATTTAAATCTGCACTGCAAGTGCCAAATATATGACGTGAGCAGGGAGTATGGCCTTTGATCCACACCACTGAGATTAATGTGTCTGAGGTGTTATTAGCCTTACAGTAAATTTGCACTTCGACCTTGGGTAAGAGTCCACATTCAAGACTTATGATGTACTGTGAAGATCAGAGTTTTAATACTGGGCTCCTCTGGACTTCACCACCTTAGATTGATCCTACTATTTCAGCACACCAAAATGAGATGAAAAATGGGTCCGCTGAAGTGGAATCAAAAGTTAGTGCAGGACAGGACCAAGACGTATTGTGATAACAGCCTTAAAAAATACCTGTATTCAATACTTTGCATCAGCTTAAGATCTGGGGTAGCAGCTGGGGCAGCTTACCTGCAGATCAGACTAGGTAAGGATCACAAGTCCACCAGCACTTCACCAGTATTACTTCTTTATTACAAATGGCGATCTGGTACCTCGGCCTTCGGCGGTACCAGATCGCCATTTAATAACGGTAATACTGGTGAAATGCTCGACATTTCAGTTTTTTAAATAATGTACTACTAAAGGCCGAGTTACCATATCGCTATTTGTAATAAAGAAGTAATACTGGTGAAATGCTCGTACATTTGTAAGTAGTACATTATTTAAAAAAAGCTGAAATGTACTGCACTTCTCAATACTTTATTACAAATAGCGATCTGGTACCTCGGCCTTTAGTAGTACATTATTTAAAAAAACTGAAATGTACGAGCACTTCACCAGTATTACTTCTTTACTACAAATAGTGATGTGGTACCTCGGCCTTTCAAAGGCTGAGGTACCAGATCGCTATTTGTAATAAAAAAGTAATAATGGTGAAGTGCTTGTACATTTCAGTTTTTTTAAATAATCTACTACTACATAATTAGCTTACCTGTTAATGCAGTCAGGAGATGGTGTAGTAGTAGTCATTGTAAATTAAAAATCCCTCTCTCTCTCTCAACTTTCCTTCAGCACGACTGTCAACTCCTCTTCCTTCACCTCTTTTTTGCTGCGAATGCATCTATCTGCGCAAAAAACGGAAGGGTGCTTTTGGCGCATGCGCACACCACCTAAAGGACGCAGGCATGAAAAAAAAACGGGAAAAAATTACAATTTTAACTTAAAGGGCCACGGGCCGCATGGAAGAGCTCTGAGGGCCGCATGCGGCCCGCGGGCCGCGGGTTGGACACTACTAATAACTGAAGTACTGAATATTTTAAAAGAGATGCAACAACTGGAGGTGTGGTCTTTAGAAAAGGGAAGGTGCAGATTACAAAGGAATAAATGGAATTTCCAGGGGCAATGCATGCAGAATAATGTTCAGGAGGAGCAGTGAGGTTTAAGGGATGGTAAAAATGTAATGGAGCAAATAAGCATAACAAAAACAAATATGTATACTGCATGAAAACAATGAGAAATGTTACTATGTTTTATTTTTTTTGTTATAAACATGTATACCTATGTCACTTCAATTGTGGTTTAATAATGTTGTTAAAAAAACAATAACGTGGTCCCATCTTCCCTATTTTTTATACCCCTTTGCAGTCATCCCAACTGCTGAATCCTCCTTCATCCATTCCTGCACTGATTAGTTCTTAGAATACTTTCTTGTTATTCTGTATAGTTGCTATTATTCCCTTAAGGACTTGCATTTCAAATTCTAGTCTCTGTCTCTCTCTACATCTTAACCTCCCTCCCAGTTTTGGCATCATCCATTTTCACTCTGATTTATAACATTTGGTTTGAGTTACATACATCATCAGCCTTAACTGCATATCTATAAAGAACCTCTTAAACTCTGAACCATGTTGTTCTATTGGACATAATCAGCTTATTCCACTTCCCTCACAAATGAACTCCTTTATCTCTTTCACCTACAAACTTCTCCTCTGATTCATAACAAAAATATGCCTGACCCATATACAAGACTAAAGGGACACAAACACCTTTGCTGCTTGTTACCTTTCTATCCATAACATAATCAAGACCTTTCAGGGGAGTGTTATGTGAAAGGTCAGACATTTCAGTTTCTTTCCACTTACCTTTAGTTGTCTTAACAAAATTCATTTTTTGAAAACACCTTTATCATCACTTAAGACACAGGCACACATAACGAATTCATTTCAATCCACACATCTAAATACTTTATCTAATTCATGTCTGGTACATAGTTTACCACTCTACCCTTTGTTTTATCCTCATTTAGTTTACACCCCAAAAGACTTAACTGTCACAAAATGTTCCACAACACCAAACCTATTCTGAATTTATCAAGCATAAAATAAAATTTGCAATTAAACCTAACATTTCTCAAATACCATACCAATTGTGTCCTTGAATTGCCCCTTATTTACTTTGCTAACTGATCTAAATACACAGCAAAAAGGGCAGGGAGTACATCCCCACCTGGTTCCCCTTTTCAAATACAGCTCGTCAGAGAGGAACCCACCTGTATTAATTCTTGCCTCCGATCCGTCACATGTCCTTCTTATTGTTCTATTAGGGAAAGCACAAAACCCAACTGATTTTACTGAATGCTTTCTCTGCATCTTGACCCACCAACAATAGTACTGTTTTCTTATATTGATTCCTTCTGGATCATTATTACTCTACTAATGCTAACAAATGTTTGCTACCCCTCCAGAAAACCAAACTGATCCATATTTACTAAGTCTGACAACACCTTTGCCATTCTCTGATATAGACAACCACCTTATAATCATAGTTTACATGAAGCTATATCTGAAGGGCCTTTACCATGCTAGGGCAATAAAGCCATTACAGCTTTTTTCCAAGAACCTGGTACCCCCCCATTTAAAGTATTGTCACAAAAAGCCTTCCAGATCATTAACACTTTCTCCCTTCCTAACTTCTACATGAACACCTGCTCCTGAAGACCTACCTGTTGACTGATTAAACACTACAATTTTTATGTCATCTCCTCCTGTTTTAGACATTAATTGTTGAGCCAAAACAAAAAGAAAAAGAAGACAAACCACACTGGCAACTGTAAATATAAATTAGCGCTTTCGTTTACTGGCAAATTGTAAACTTCTTCTTTTTCTTTTTGTTTTAACCAGTTTTTGAACTTTTTGTGGATTAATTGTTGAGCCTTATCTTGCTCTAACTTTGGCATATTAAGTTTTCCAAACATATTTCCACCTGTGCCTTTCCTGCTTCTCATTTCTTTAGTTTGTATAAATCTGCTTAAAATCTGCAAAATATCTCTAATGTCTATAACATTTCCGGTTACTTTTTGTGCCATATGATCCCCAAGTCTGGCTACAATCATTTCTCCTTTATGTTGCCCAAGTCATTGTGCTGCAAGTTTTTGTGCTTTAAAGTTATCAAAATATATCTGCTTAACAGCAGCCTTTCTAAAGTCATGCATATTATCCAAAGTTTCCCTTTTGAACTCAAGTTCTGCCTCCTATTCTTGTGTTTCTGAGTCTCCTTCTGTATTATAACAACTTTCATCAACCACTCTAAATAATTCATACAGTTTTCTTCCTCTCTATCCTCCCTCTCACCTCTACCACACTTTACTTACATTTTCATTTTGTCTCACTCACTAGCTATCCCTTATGAAGTAATTCCTATGTTTTATAATATCTCTCAAATAAATTCCACAACCCATTCATTACATTCCTCTCTTTTTAACAGAATTGTAGGAAGGTGCCATTGCCTCAGTTTTATACCATTACCCTGCACCTTTATCTTAATTTTTATTAATGCACAAGCTGATATAACTACTGGATGGGTTTCAAAGCTTTCAATTAATTATACTTGCTCTTGTGAAATATCACTTCTTATCTTGGGGAATAATATGCAAGTTCTGGCTGAGCTCCTACTACTGAACTGGCATTTTCTATAACAAATATTCTAATCTAAGTTTTAAAAAACCTACTCAGTTTTATTATATCTTCCCTTCTAGGTCCCCCAATACATCCTCGCTATTGGAAATTAGGTTCTAATCTACACCCATAAATAAATAATACTCCCTGGTGAAAGCATATTATTTCTCCCAAAACTCTCCTAAGCTTCATAATAGTAGTTGTAGTTGAAATATAAATACATGCCAGTGCAATCCTACTGCCCTGCCATTAACCCCTTACTAAAACAAATCTACAATTACTGTCATTTTTTCTTTTTCTATCACTACTGGAGCTCCTCTCACAATCTCACAGTCAGTATTATTACTCGTCTTTCTCTTCGTCCCTGATATTTTCTGGAATATCTACCTGAAATACCTGCCCTGTCAAATCAACGTTTGTTTCTATTCAAATGTGTTTAGGGTAACACTGCTACTTGTACCCTGCACTTCTTAATGTAATTCCATACTCATTTGTTTTGGGATACCTTAAGGCCATTTAAATTCCATGTTAATACGGACAGATAACCCATTCTAATAAAGAAGCTATTACTTTCACACCTATTATATATGACAATTCCTCTGAGTATATAATCTCAATGTGCAGCTTACATGCACATACTGCTAGGTTAATTTTGTATGTACTTGCTTATTTCTGTTTGAACCCATGCTAAATTTTCCCACATGTTTCACTTCAATACAAAGACCAGAGAAACAAAAACAATACACATTTCCAAACCCCTGCATTTTCTTTTAAATCACAGCACATGTATTATGTACACTTTCAAAAAAGAAAGTTTACCTCTCTCAAGAGTAGCAGCTGCCCCAAGTTGACACGTGTACCTCACAGGCATTGCCTATTTTAAAGTTAGTGTTAACATGCTAAAAATAGAAGTTATGTACTTACCATAACGTTCCATGTGGAGTGTTCATCTCGCCTTTGTTCTTACACATGGGTTCGGAGCCGATCCTCGGCTCCGTGCCGGCCTCTTGCAAGCTCTGCATCGAGAAGAAGCTCGAGACAATCTAATACCCACAATCCCCCTCTGCCTTTACCTCAGATCTAGTTTGCAAGCAAACCAATCTACATAACAGCACATTCATGCCATACATCTATATATACATAACAGACACATATAAGTATATGTGTATACCAACTATGTACAGAGAATAAAGACAGTAGCAAAAATGCTTCTGGCCAGGCATCAAAGAACGTTCTTCCTCAGGGTGGGAGGGTGGGACTAGAACAAAGCGAGATGAACACTCCACATGGAACGTTATGGTAAGTACATAACTTCTATATGTGATAGTGTTCAATCTGCGTTGTTCTTACACATAGGTAGCGTCCCTAGCTCCTAAATCCTGAGGAACTCACGGGAGGACGTTCTTGAGCACAGTGGAACCAAAGGTTGCTCTGTCCCTAGAAACCTTATCTACTTTATAATGAGAAATAAATGTATGTGGCTTAGACCAGGTAGCAGCCGCACAGATAGCATCCAGAGGTAGGCGAGCTGCATGAGCCAAAGACGTAGATATTGATCTTGTGGAATGTCCCTTGGGTTTGTTTAGAAGGGGTTGATTTGCAGAATCGTATACATAGATTATACAATCAGTTAACCACTTTGAAAGAGTTCTTTTGGTAACTGCAAGTCCTTTCCTGCTATGTTCTATCCAAATAAAACCTTAGCTGTCTGTGAACATCCAATTTGTGCAACATATACTCCATTTTGTTGGAGTGGTTTTTGAAGAAAGTGGGTAATTCAATGGACTGATTAATGTTGTTAATAGAACACACTTTAGGGAGGAAGGATGAATTGGTACGAAGAGAAACTCTGTCAGAGTGAAAGATTAGATAAGGGTGCTTGATGGAGAGAGCCTGAAGTTCAGACACTCGTCTAGCAGAAGTAATGGCTACCAGAAAGAGAGTTTTCCAGGACAAAAATTTTAATGGGCAAGAAGAGGCAGGTTCAAAGGGGGGCAACATTAATTTAGATAGTAACAAGTTTAGACTCCAAGGTGACGTAGGAGATCTGACCGGAGGTCTAATATGAAAAACTCCTTTTAAGAAGGCTTTACAAAGTCTGTGAGCCATGATAGGAGCTCCACACTCTTCCACATGGAAATTCGAAATGGCAGCCAACTGAACTCTTAGAGTAGCAGGAGAAGCACCCTGATGAAATAAGTCTGTCAAGAACTCTAAAATCTTATTCAAAGGAGCTGTGAAGGGATCAACGTGGTGTGTATTCGCCCAGAATACAAACCGTTTCCATTTGCTAGTATATGTTTTAGTAGTGGAAGCCTTATGCGAAGCCACTAATATATTCTGGACTGCTGGTGACAAGAGATCAGACCTGGCTAAGTTGGGAATTGGAGCAGCCAAGCTGCTAGATGGAGTGACAGGAGCGCGGGATGGGGAACCCCTGATGAGTGAGTCAACAGATCCGGCTCTGGGTCCAGAATCCAGGGTCCCCGAATGCAGTGAATTTTCAGGGAGGGAAACCAAATTTGACGAGGCCAGAATGGAGCAATGAGAATTATCGTCCTGTGAAGGTTCCTGGCTTTCTGGAGAAATTTCGGTATCAGAGGAAATGGAGGAAATGCGTACAGGAGTCCCGGGGGCCAATCATAAACCAGTCGTCCCTGGGGACTTCCCTGGAGGGGTAATAGGGCAAAGTAGCTCCTGCATTTGGCGTTCATTGGAGACGCAAACAGGTCGCAGGAAGGCTGGCCCCATGTGCGAAAAATCCTTTTCGCCACTGACTGTTTCAGAGACCACTCGTGCGGTAGCAGAATTGCTCTGCTCAGCCTGTCGGCTATGACGTTGGATGACCCCGGGATGTGCGTTGCTATTAGAAAGCGACCCGTGGACTCTGCCCACTGCCAAATTCTCATGGCCTCTCTGCATAGTTGATAGGACTTGGTTCCCCCTTGTTTGTTTATGTACCAGACTACCGACATGTTGTCCGTCTGAACTGCAATAGTCCCTAGAGGAAGAAGGGGAGCAAAGTGTTGCAACGCTAGAAACACTGCCCTCAACTCTAGAACATCCAAATTGGTCCATTCGCCTTGGACTGTCTGTCCCTGAAAGATGCCCCCCCACCCTATCAGGGAAGCGTCCGTGGTCACCGTA
Organism: Protopterus annectens; assembly: GCF_019279795.1. Taxonomy (NCBI): domain Eukaryota; kingdom Metazoa; phylum Chordata; order Ceratodontiformes; family Protopteridae; genus Protopterus; species Protopterus annectens. The sequence continues at coordinate 1,134,646,585 of NC_056737.1, forward strand.
ACTGTGGGCGTGGGTAGCACAAACGGCCTCCCCTGGGAAAGGTTGCACGTTTGGAGCCACCAGTTTAGATCTGTTTTGCAAGTCTTTGTTATGAGAATCTCGTGTGTTAGAGGTAGTTGTTGAAATGACCATTGAGCAAACAGTAGCCATTGTAGAACTCTCATGTGCAGCCTTCCCAGGGGAATTGCAATAAGGGAGGCTGACATGAGGCCCAACACCTTCAGTACTAGTTTTGAGGAGATTCCTTGAAGATAGAAGACTGGAGTTGAGGATAATCCTTTCTGGAAGCTCGAATTATTGGCAGAGTGGAACTGCCATGAGGGGATATTGGTCTGCGAGTAACATTTTCGCATTTCGGAGAATGACATAGGTTTAACACCGTTGAAGAACTAGTTAACTTGGCAGGGGCGATGGTGCGAAAGGAAGACCAAGTCTGTCATGATAGAAATCCCCTTCGGCCTCGTGAGTATCATTGAGCAAATACTTTCACTTTGAATTTTTGGTGAAACGGGCTGAGTCAGCCCCACCGAGTATCTTTGGAAACTTAGATTGAATTCACTGGTCTGCTATCGCATGTGCTGCCAGGTGTTCCTTCCCTGCAGATTTGTGTGGAATTGGATTCATCCAGAGCTTGTTAGAGGACATGGCTTGCATATGAAGAGTTCGCGGGTTGTTTATGTACCACATCACTGTGTGTCTGTCTCTCGAAAGCTGCGGGCTAGTCTTGAGGCCATAATAGCTTCGATGCCTGCATTTTTTTGTTGATGAGTGCTTTCTTTTGGGCCATTCCCTGAATGCACTGCTGTCAGTGTGCCAGGCATAGTCCGGCGATCGTTTGTTTATCGAAGGTTGCAGAAGGGTAACATGTTTTTTGGCATGTTGAGCCCACCACAGAATTCCTTAGACATGGAATGAGTGGTATAATTTTTCCAAACGTGGGTGGTTGGAAGGTATTTTTAACCCTAAGTTTCCTCATATGCACTTTGCACAGATTAGTCAGTGCAAGATCCATGAATCCCAGAGCCTGCAGGCTTCTTTGCAGTCAGCCTGGGAAGGTTGCCATCAGAGAGGATAGTTGCCTTTTTCTGGAGTGCTGGAAGGTTTCGGTTTTTCAATGGCACCTGGAAAATTATTGTTTGACAGGCATTAGTTTGATCTTTTTGTGACTGTGTCCCGGTTCACTCTCTAAAAGGCAGTTTTACAGAGTATGTACTTGTAGACCCTTGATTTTGTTTCGAAACCACATTTTCCCACCGCTGCCCTTTGGGGTACGGTCTGGTTGGGGTGGAAAATGGACTCCGACAGCAGACAGAGTCTTTCCCTCTTGTTCACACCGGGTAAGGGTCTCCTTTACCTTGGGGCCAAAAAGAGTGGCACCGTCAAATGGGGCGTTGTAAAGGAAGACTTGAAGGCTTCCGCAAAAGGAGCATAGGCGCATCCAGGATTGTCTCAAAGAGCAATCGCTGAAGCTGCTGCCCTACTCGAACCTTCTCGGCTGCGAGGAAATCAGCCTCATGGACGAGTTAACAATCGATGTTAGGGTATTAAGTTGCGCTGTCACTTTCTCTGAGACAGCTGCATCTGTAGAACCCTGGAGGTATCTCCCAACTCTTTGACTAGATCCCTCTGCAGACGTGTAAAATGGGTCAAATAGTTCAGGGACCGCATGGAAAAAGCCGCTGAACTAAAAATGCGCTTCCCATATCTATCCATCTTCCTAGAGTCTTTATTAGGCGGATGGACAGACGAAGAAGACTCCGACATCTCCTTTTCGTGGCTGCAGCCACCACCATAGCGTCTACTGGAACTCCTTTAGTAAGGTAGGACTTATCCTGAGGTGCTGTGATGTACTTGTTCGGTTTCCTAGGAACAGGTTCCACTGTGTCAGGAGCCTCCCACGCCCTTCGAGCAATAAGTTCCATTAGTTCGTCGAAGGGCGGAGTGACCCAGGAGGAGGAAGGGCGAGCACCAAATGCCTTCAGCAGAACTGACTCATCCTCAGAAGGGGGAAGGGACTGCCAGTCACCTCTCTGTTTCAGGATCTCCAAAATGTCTGAAAAAGAGACATCTTCTGAAGGTGACTTAGGGGACCCTTCTGACTCATCTAAGTCAGTATCAGATGTTATGGATTCTTGTGGAGAATCCAAGTGTCTCCTCTTACAGTGTCTCTTCCTAGGGACTTCCTCGTGGGGAGCATCCGAAGAAGCCTCGGAGGAAGAGGGGGCACCCTCCAGGGGTGGCTGAGACACTGATGCCCGACGCTTGGATGTGGCCGTGGGTGCAGATGAAGACAAAGGCCCTTTATGGGGAGGAGAAAAGTACAGTTTTGTACCTACCATAAATGTAGATGTTCGAGGATTCCATTGCTGCAGTCCTTACTATTGGGTATAGTCCGCATCCAGTCGGCCCGAATACCAGAGTATAAGGCTGACGTCGGTCAGGGCGCATTAGACTGACGTCAGTACGTCAGGGTACTAATGCGCATGACCGGCGTCATATCCTCAGTCTTTTCTTGCCCCAGATGTCAGAAGACCCTAAAAAGACAAGGCCCAAAATACCTGCACCAAAACATGAACAATATATACAAAAATATAAGCAGGTAAATCACCTACACAACCACCCCTAAACACAGAGGGAAGGAGGGAGGAATTGGACTGCAGCAATGGAATCCTCGAACATCTACATTTATGGTAGGTACAAAACTGTACTATGTTCTTCGTCTTCCATTGCTGCAGTCCTTACTATTGGGTAGAATCCCAAAGCAGAGGTAAGGGAGGCTGGCAAATCATAAAGAAGCAGGAGCTGACAACATGCCTTGCAAAACAGCTGTGGCAAAACCAGCCCTAGACTTAGAGTAGATAGGAAGGTGATAATGCTTAGAGAAAGTATGCACTGAACTCCAAGTAGCTGCTTCCAAAATATCCTTAGTTGCCACCCCCGTAGAAATGCTGTTGAAGTGGCAGTAGCCCTAGTGGAATGAGGCCTAATCCCAGCTGGAACCTCCTTGCCATGATGGGAATAACAAAATGCAATGCAAAAGCCAATCCACCTAGAAATAGTTTGTTTTGACACAGGCTTGCCCTGTGAACTCAAAGCAAAGAAACAAACAACTGCTGAGACTGCCTAAAATCCTTAGTCCTGCTTAAGTAATAACGCAATTGCCTGTGTACATCTAAAGTATGCAAAATCTTTTCCCTTTATTTTGGGGTCTGCATAAAAGGTAGGCAAATGAATAGTTTGGTTTAAAGCCACACTAGAAACCACCTTAGGCATAAAGGAAGGATTAGTGCGTAATGATACCCTATCCTTATGGAAAATCAAAAGGGCTCGACTGCCATAAGGGCCTGCAACTCAGACACCCTTCTTGCAGAAGTAATAGCCAACAAAAAAGCAGTCTTCCATGACAAATATTTCAATTCAGCAGTAGCCGCAGGCTCAAAAGGTTGTAGAGTAAGTTTTTCCAACACAAAATTGAGATCCCAAGCAGGAGTAGGAGCTCTACGTGGGGGTCTTATATTCTTAGCCCCTCTAAGAAACTGCTTGAACAAAGGATGCGAAAACAATGGTGGGTCACAATCATAGTGAGCTGAGATTGCTGCAGCATGAATCTTGATGGAAGAGAAGGACAGACCCTTGTCCAGTAACTCAGTAAGATATTGAAGAGCCATACTCAAATTAGGCTCAGAAATCTCCAAATTCTTTGCTTTACTCCAAAATAAAAATCTCTTCCATTTTGCTGCGTACACTTTCCTTGTACTAGGTCTTCTAGCTTCCATAATCACATTTAAAACTTGTTGAGGAAGTTGAGACCTGCTGTGTTTCAACACAGAATATGCCAGGCTGTCAGATGAAGAGAGTGAAGCTTGACATTGAGCAGATGACCGTCCTGCTGGGATAACAGATGTGGAATCAAAGGTTAAGGCCATGGAGGCTTCTTTACCAGACTCCGTAGTAGAGGGTACCAGTGTTGCCGAGGCCAATCTGGAGCTATCAAAATCATCCTTGGCCTGTCCTGTCTGACCTTTAACAGTACCTTTGGAAGAAGAGGCAGAGGTGGAAAGGCATACAGATGAAGGTTTGTCCAACTGAAAGACAGAGCATCCACTTTCCAAGCTGTGTGATGAAACCCCTTTGTGCAAAACTGTGGCAGCTGGTGGTTTAGTGGAGAAGCGAACAGATCTATGTCTGGAGTTCCCCATGACACTGTCAATTTCTGAAATACATGAAGATCCAGTTTCCACTTGTGGGGATACATGATTTGTCTGCTTAACACATCTGCTAAGGAGTTCTGTGCTCCTGGCAGAAACCTTGCCTGAAGAGTTAGGTGCAAGCGTAGCGCAGTCTCCCATAAAATCATTGCATGCCCTCATAGAGGAAAAGAATGTGTTCCCCGTTGTTTGTTGAAGTACCACATGACAGTTGTGTTGTCTGTTAGAATCAACACCTGCCCTGGAAGAAGTAACTCCTTGAAAGCCAGCAATGCGAACTGGACTGCTAACATCTCCTTTATGTTGATATGTAGATGCTGTAGTCTGGCAGGCCACTTGTCTTGTATCCACTTTACATTTAGATGAGCTCCCCAAGCAATGTCTGAGGCATCTGTCGGTAAAATCTGACTCGCCTCTGGCCGGGTCACAGAGAGTCCCTTGTTTAGGTGACATTCCTGAGCCCACCACAAAAATACTCTTTGAAGGCAAGGTATTATTTGAATGACAGTGTCTAAATCCTGGCAGTGCTGTGTCCATACATTTTTGAGATACCATTGTAACTTCCTCATATGCAGTTTGGCATTGGGAAGCACCAGAATACAAGATGCCATGAACCCTAATGCTTGAAGGACTGTCTCTGCAGTCAGCACGGACTGATGAGATAGTTGATGGAAGTAAAGTGACAGACTCTTTTGTTTGTCCGGGGTTAAAAAGGCCATCTGGGCTGCTGTATTCAGTCTCACACCCAGAAAGCACATGTCTTGAGAGGGTACTAGAATGGACTTTATTTCGCTCACAGAATACCCTAGGCATCTTAGCACTGCTATAAGATATTCCAGATGCTGTAGAAGGTCTTCCTTTTCTTGAGCCAGAATCAGGCAGTCGTCTAAATAAGGATAGATTTGAAGTCCTTGTAGCCTGAAGTAAGCTATCACTGGAGCCAGAACCTTTGTGAATACTCTGGGCAGTAGATAAGCCAAAGGGCAATGCAGAGAACTGATAATGAGAATCTCCAGCTTGAAACCGCAGATACTTCCTGTAACTTAGCCTGATATGCACATGAAGGTAAGCTTCCTTGAGATCTAAAGTTACCATCCAGTGATCTTTGCCCAGCAGGGGTAAAAGCTGTTGTAACGTCAACATCTTGAACTTGGGAATGTCCAGATAAGTGTTGAGGAGAGATAAATCCAAAAGCAGTCTCCACGTGTTCCCCTTCTCTGGTACTAGGAACATGCGAGAATAAAATCCTAGGCCTCTTTCTGACACAGGGACTGGTAGAATGATGTCCAACACCCATCTGTCTTGAGTAATTAAATCCCAATTTCCTTTGAAAAGAGACAGTTGTCCTTCCAAAGGAGCTGCCAGACGAGAATCTACTGGCAGTTGAAAAGGCAGGTCATTGGGTCTGTTTACTATAGGACTGACCCCTGCCCTCACCTGAAGTCTGAGCAGTTGAACTCCCTGTTCTAGGCCTAAAGAACCTTGAGCCCTGCCCCTACCACGTCTAGACCTACCCCTAGACTGGGAATCATAAGCAGGATATGTCCACCCCTTAGCAGGCCAATTTCTACTAAACTTGGTGGCTGTACCTGCAAAAATCTTTAACAGTTTGCATAGACTTAGCTTTGTCCTCCATTTTCTTTAAAACTGCTTCCACAGGTGAACCAAACAACACATCAGACTGTAAAGGAGCATCCAAAATCCTCGCCTTAACATGCTCAGCCAAATTTTGATCCCTCAACCAGGCATGCCTGCGAAGAACAGAACTAGTGGCAGCCACCCTCGAGGAGGCCTGCACAGCATCAAAACCACATTGCAAAGAATGCTTGCCCACTTGTTCAGACACATAAACTAAATCCAGCAAGTCTTTACAATCAATACCTTCCGCCAAAGCATCCACCTTAGATTTCAATTGTGAAAGGAGATAATTTTGATATTTCAGCATGTGAAACTGACAATTCAACGCTCTCATGGCTAGAGTGGAAGAAGTATACACTTTCTTACCCCACCTATCTAACGCCCTTGCCTCTTTGTCAGTGGGAACAGGATTTTTAACCACAGAGGCCTTAACACCTTTAGGCCCCTGAGAAACAGTTTCTGGGTCCGCCCTAGGACTCTTAAACAAATACTTATGAGCTTCGGGCACCCTATAGTACCTATCAGGTTTAACAGGAGCAGGAGGCAAAGAATCAGGGTTCAGGAAGCCTCTGCAAAACATCTTCCACCACATTCAACACAGGAGGTATAGCTAAGGGCCTATGCTGGGGTAAAACAAGAATTCCCTAAGCCTCTTCCTGGAATCAGAGTAATCCTGGCCTTCCCATTTAAAGTGCTCCCTCATGGAATGCAGAGTCTCTGAAAATGAAAAATCCTCAGGAGGAGAAGCCGAAGGAGTGGCATCATCCACATCAGAATCAGAATAATGAGGATACTCCTGCAAATCTTCCGCAGAAGATTCAGAAGCCCCTGAACCCTGTTCAAAACTGTCAAACTCTGGTTCCACTCTAGGCCTCTTATCAGGAGGGCCCATAGAACCTCTAATCATAGTAATCAAATCTTCTGCCATCTTAAGCATATGTTTCTTAGGTACAGAACCCGAAGGCTAGGAGAAGCCCCTACTGAAGCTGAAGTTGGCCTACCTCTAAAAGAAGTTTTGGCAACAGAAGGAGAGGCTCTAACTACTTTGGGAAGAGAGGGAAGAATAGTTACCTGAGAAGCCCCCTCAGCCTGGCCTGCCTCCTGAGAGGGTACATCCTGTAACAGTAAAGTTTCTGCCTGAGACTCTATAGAAACTCCTGGCAAAACCTCTGGCTCCACTGAGCCATCTAAAGAACCGACGTCCGGGACTGCCGGTTCATCAACCCTAGGCTTCGCTGTTTTGTCCTTGCGCTTCTTCGATGAAGCGGACGCCGAAGCATCCGGCGGCATTTTATAATTGCAACGCTTCCCAAACACTAATCTGGCACAGTCTAACCTCCTCTTAATAGTGCGTTTGTTAAACTTAGCACAAGAGCGGCAACCAACAACGTCGTGCTCAGGCCCTAAACAAGGTATACATAATGTATGGTAATCCCTATGAGGTATTTGTTTCCCACAAGAAATACAGTTATTCACTTTTTCTGACATCCGGTTAAATACTGAGGCAAGAAAAAACCAAAATGTTCCCCAACGGGGTACTTAGCCAACTCTGATTCGGTCTGAAACTCCGGTTTCGGAAATATTTCAGAACGCCAACCTGCACTCGCAAAACTGCTTCTGCATCGGATCACGCGGCAAAAAAGACTGAGGATATGACGCCGGTCATGCGCATTAGTACCCTGACGTACTGACGCCAGTCTAATGCGCCCTGACCGACGTCAGCCTTATACTCTGGTATTCGGGCCGACTGGATGCGGACTATACCCAATAGTAAGGACTGCAGCAATGGAAGACGAAGAACATCTGCTTCCACTGATGTGGTTGTCTGGGTAGACAACACCTTCCTCATCAGGTCGAACGCTCCCGGGTCCCGCATCGAAGAATCTCCCGGCTCGAAGAAATGGGAAGAATCCCGACACGGGCACGAAGGCATCGACCGAGGACGGAGCCGAATCGATCCGTGCGAGGCCCGAGGAGAGTCGGAACCGACACGCCGGTTCGACTCGGCCCCGAACCAAGAACAGACCGTCGGCTCCGAGACTCCGGTGCGGTCCGGAGTCGAGGTGAGGAACAGACCGAGAAAGGACGGTTCTGGACCCGAGGGCTCCACAATCAGCAGATCAGCCTCTTCCGGCTCCAAAGACTGAATCGGTCTCGGAGGAGGAATGGATGGAGATACAGGAAGGCCTTCAAGTTTCGACACCAGCTGGGTGGAAACCGAAATAAGTTTAGAGAGGGCGAATGCTCCAGCAACTTCTGCACCACACGATCCACATCGACATCCGAAAGTTTAGAGGAGGAACGGGTCGAAGGAACAAGACGGAGCCGACCTCAATATGGCCGAAGGAGGGAGCTCCATCACGGTTCCAAGACTCGAGGCTCAGGAACCGACACCAGTTGAACACTCGGCCCAAGTCTGTGGAACCGGTGATCTAACCTTTGAAGAAGAGCTCGGAGCCGATGACTTGGGCTCCGATGTCTCCGATTCCTTAGAGGACTTCGATGCCTGGTCAGAAGCATCCAAAGCCTCTTGGAAAGCTGGTTTCAAAAGACCCCTGTCCATTAGTTTCCTGCGCCTATCTGTCATGACCCTCCCACTGAAAGAGTGACAAATGGAGCAATCCTCTTGTAAGTGGAGAGGGCCAAGGCAGTAGACACAGGAACTATGGTTGTCAGTGACCGACATTTTTTGGCCACACTGACAACGCTTGAAACCAGACTTTGCCTTCTCAGACATTGTAGGTAAAAAACAAGTCTAGAAACAAATACACAGTCAAATCCGGGAAAATAGTCACAATCAGGTAAATGTCACAATCAGGTAAATGTCAAATCCGGTTAGTCACAATCAGGTAAATTTGACTCAATATAGTAGTATATCGTAAGGGTGTAGGCCCCGGTACAAAAATACCGATAAAAGGGTTAACGGTACCAAAGAACTACGGAACCACAACACAATCACACAAGGTAATACTAACAATATTAAGTTAAATAAAATTCTCAATAAAATACAACAAAAAGTTATATCTTAGCTTAGAAAACCCTCGAGCTAGCTCCCAACGATGCGAATGCAGCAGCGGCAAACTAGATCTGAGGTAAAGGCAGAGGGGGATTGTGGGTATTAGATTGTCTCGAGCTTCTTCTCGATGCAGAGCTTGCAAGAGGCCGGCACGGAGCCGAGGATCGGCTCCGAACCCATGTGTAAGAACAAACGGCGAGATTGAACACTATCACATCTCATGTTACAGCCTCTGGGTCCTCATATACCCTGACTACTGATTGTTTTTCTCTTATTGCTAACCCTCTACCATACGCAAAAATCTACCTACATGCTTTCAGTAAATTAATCTCTGAACTTAAAAAAAAAAGGTGCACTGGCTACCCTTAAAATAATCTAAACTGGGAAGTGTTACATTTAATGCTTTATGGTATTAAGGCTGCTATGGAATCAAATATTTGAATAATTTATATATATATATATATATATATATATATATATATATATACACACACACACACACACACACACACACTTCCCACAGTTTCAAACTTCATTTATTTTTCACCAAGGGCTTTTTTCTGCTGCTGAAGAATTTACCTATGGAAAAAAAGAAAATGTTTCACTGCATATTCTTTCTGTGAGCTTTGTTACTGTCATAAAAATGAGAAGCAGTGCCCGTTCAAGCTTGCTGGCTATACCATAATAATGGGAAAAATTTTTACTCCCTCCTTAGCCTGTTCTGCATCCACAATGTATTTGATCCTCCCAGAAAAAAATATTCTGAAGATAGCTAGACAAAGAACCTTGAAATACTTGCTTTTCGACATCCCCTGATTGCTAGGATAAAAAAAACTTTCTACCTGGTGTATAGCAGACAGTCACTTTACACAAACACTCAGCTGTCCCCAATTTTTTAATGTGTTTTCCTTCTACCACAGTTTTTTTTCAGGAGCAGCTATTTCCGCTGGTTATGACTGCATCTTTAGTAACATAGGTCTTGGCTGCTTTCACATTGCCAGATTTGGAGCGTACAGATTATATGACTTCTTGATTATCTACTCTCATTGTATATTTTGCACACTTGTATTTTCAACCAAAAGGGGGAATATCTTCTTATTGTATACGTACTGCTGTAAAGTCTACAATCTGTATGCTACTACTCTGCAATGTCCCTTTTGTAAATTTTTCTTCCCTCTGTAAACTTATGGAGTTTTTCTCCCCAGGACTCCGCTGAAAACAGATACTTGTTGTCCAGTCTGACTATCCTGGCAAACAAATGTTAATTAAATAAATAAATAAAAATTGATTAAGAAATTATGTTGTGGAACACCACCAGTCCATTTGCCTATTTGTATTTTCTTAATATTAATACAATGTATTCTTTCCAGTTTCTCTGCTCTAGAGAAAAAAAAAACATGCTTTCTGCAAGTGTTCGAAATTCTAATTTTTTTTTTTTAAATGCTTTTCTTGAGAACCCTCATATGTTCAAAATGTCTTTCTTTCATTTCAGCCTCTGATTTATGCAGTTTGATCAGCTTATCTGAACAGCTACTTAAAGCTCCCTTTAGTTCTTCCAGCCTTTTGTTATTTAAATGTATATATTCTTCCAAAGTCTCACTTACTTTAAACACCCACTGACTATTTGTTTATTTTTTCCCTCATAGATACTGGAAGCCATCTCCTAAACTAAAATTGAAACCTAAACTGCTTTTTGTTTAAAACTGGAAGGTTCAACCCAACCAGAGCTTTTTATTCTCCTTTACTGGTTAATTTTCTTTTACGACAAATTTCAACTTTTTAAATGAAATAATATTTGAAAATCATACCTGATTTTGGGTCTGTGCCCATCCCCCTTTATTTTGGCTTTGTCGATGATCTTGAGCAGAGAACCTGAAAGTAATAGTATCTACGAAATCATGATACATCAAGATGGGAAACTTCTACAGCTAATAGCGGAATAACTGAACCCTACATAAAAAATTATGCTTAAAACAGGCCTGTCAAACTTAAAGACTTGCAGACAGGGAAGACAGCTTTCATGTTCCTCGATGCTGAAGGACCACTCCAGCCCCCAGAACCAAGAATGATGCTGGAACAGAAGACAATACAAAGCATGACTAATTAATTATACACTCGCAATCAACATGCCAAATGGTGGAAAAAAAAATGGCACTTTTTTTTTCAAACTATAAGGGACAACTGCTGGCAGTGGCAAAAAGAACAAAATAAGTTCCCACCCATCAATAGCAATGAGCTGAGTCCTAGTAACGCTTAAGACTGAAAGGCTCAGAGCAAAGGTTTCTGACGCAAATGAGGGCACTGATGCCAATTCCAGGCATGTTATCAGCATCAATGGAAGAAACGGCAGGGACTCCAACTCACCTGGAGCTAAAACAGGGTTGGCAGAAGGAGCAGCATAATTTGAAGGAAAGGTACATTCTCTTGCAGCTGTAGAATAAAGGACAAACAGAAGATGTCCAGTTCTGTGTGTGATTTTTGTCAGTGCCCTCTTCATTTTCCCCCAATCAATATGAAGAGGAACAGAGAAGAGACTTGGAACTGGCACTCTCAGCAGAAGGCCACAGTCTCCAAAACAAAAAGAAAGGTGGTCATCTCAAATAGTAATATAGTACAGTAGTTTATCTCACCTAGAATTATGCTGGCTTTAGGGCTGCTTGAGGCCTGAGGGCCATAAGTTTGAAATCCCTGGACTAGACAAATGCACTGACATTGATGAAGAAGGACTGAAAGGGGGTCTGGCATCACAAAGACCTATAAATGTGAAATTATGCTGACCACTGCAAGCTCCTGAGGGGGCCGAATTGGAAGCATCCTGGGTAGGGGAACCATACCTCTCAACTGTATAGATTTTCACAGAATGTCTAGATTTGTGCCTCATATTTTTGGTCCGTTTTTCATAAAATTGTGGTTTTCTGACAAATTAGTGGCAAATCATTAAAGACTGAAGTTAGAAAATAATGACAGACATTTGAGTTTCAGACCTCATACCCTTTAGAAAATTTATGCCAACGCAAAATCTGTTATTCTATCAACTTTCTGTGTTTAAAAACTGTCCCCATTTTTGGGCCTTTGTCCCCCTTTTATTTACTGCTTTGTCCAGATTCCTTGCTCTAAGAGGTTAAGCGGTATGAGGGGAACCTCCTACCTTGGAGGTTCAGCCACAGGAGAGGAAGACCTGCCTGACTCGTTGGGATCTTCTTCATCCTCAACTTTTTCTTTCAGTGACTTGGACACATGGGCAGAAGAGGGCAAATACCTCTTTAAAACCAATGTATGTCTGTATGCTTGCAATGTTTGGAGCTCAAGGTTCTTAAAAACCTTACAACTTGCATCCAGATGACCCACCTAGAGGCACACAACTCAAGCGCAAAGCCTTACCATAGTTAAATGTACAAGAACAAATAGTTCACAACCCCACCCAAAAAAAAAAAAAAAAAAAGAAAAAGATTAGTATAAAGCATTAATAATTGCACACTACCACTTATTATGCCAACCAGAGAAGGGAGGAAAAAAATAAATTTTTATCAAACTATAAGAGACAACAGATGGCAGTGGCAAAAGAAACAAAAGGCAAAGATCTGATATGAGAGTCAATAAAACAGAATGGAAGCACTTTTCTGAATATAAAAATGCATGAAATAAAACTCATTGGGATTATGGTAAGAGAGATCTGTAATGACTGGGAGGTGTGGTGTATTACACAAGATAGAGGAGGAGGAGTTCTGCAGCTTGGGAGAGCCTTAAATGTCCTGACTGATGTGTGAAGCTGACCAGTCCTCAGGTAGTAATGGATGGACGGGATTACACAAGATATTTACCTATTTTATACTTACATTACACAATAAAAACAGGAAATATGAACTATACGCTGGCTTAAGTTACTGCAGAACTGCCTGCAACATACAAGATAGTCTTTGTACATCAATGGCTATCACACAACACTGATATATATGTTATAATAAAAACCTAACATTTTCAGGTTTTAAGAATATCTACTTTACAGGTTCTGAAACATGGAAAGAATTTGAATTTTCAGAAGCAAATCTGTGGCATACATCTACATTAGAAAAATTGGAAAAAATAAAGCAAAGGATAACATTATCCGGGACAACTACATTTATGCAGTTAGACTTATTAACTGCATTATAAACTGCCCCAATTGCAGGGCTAGTTAAATGAAAATAACCTTAACATGAACTAGAACATTGAACAAAATACAACTGGGAAGACTGTGGGACAAACACAGGCTTCTAGTAGTTTTAACAGCTAATTCCTTAAGAAATATGCAATAATGACACTCCTAAAGAAATGAAAAAGCAGTTAACTGATACAAAACGAAATAAAGAAAACAACTGAATTAAAAGAATGAAACCATTCAGTTTAGTCAGTAAAATGAAGTATACTCAACTGATTTATGTTCCACAGAGCAAATAAAAATACTAAAAGTAGTACTGCAACACTGCTACTTGTATTGGGTGCACCATTAAATGAAAAAAAGTGCATTAACATGCATCAATGTACCAACTTGGAACAATTATTTTATACTGTTCAAAGATGATGAAAATCTATTATTAGAATACAGCAATGATGCCAAAGGAAGTGGAACAGATGTTGAAAATCCACAGCTAAAATGTTGCTCTTCTTACGTGCATTAAGAAGATGTTGAGGCTTGGGTGTTAAGTAGTTTATCATATACAAATATATCTGGATGGATGGCAGGAACATTAAACTTAAACTATCTAGCTAACTGACTGACCACATACTTGCATACTCACACTCTGGGTGCTCACTCAAACTGGCACTCTTGCTTGCACATGATCAGTACTAAAATCCATTTGCTAACTCACTGGAAAGCTTCTTAAAGGTATATCACAAACACTGATCTACATCCTCCCTCTTTACTGAGTTGTCTCATATAAACCATGACATTTTAACAGGCATGCAATTAGACAGACACTAATAAAGAAAAACAACAGTCATGTCCAGGTTGACATGTATCTGGAACTAGGTTTCGAGATACAACCTGATCTCACGACATAATAGTCAGGACTGGGTTTAGCAACAGGGACAACCACTGGGGAATGTTCTGCTTGAGGAGTCTCAGGGATTTTCTCAGGAACAGGGACTTTTGATGGAATGTCTTATGGAAACAGGAACACTGGATAAGTCACTGTGAGTACTAGAGTCATTGTCACAGACAAGATGTTGTAACACTGGTTCAGACAGTGGTAGCAAATGCTTCCAATTTCATCTGAATTCCACTCCTTGTGATTCCACAATGTGCAATTTTGGCTCTTGACATAAACCCTTCACAAATCCGATGCGATCAAAACCTTTTGACGTCTACATCCTCACTATCTCTCCTTTTTGTAAAGAACAGAGTGGATTGATGGTTTTATCAAAGAAAGATTTCTGGGACAAAGGCTTTTTCAACAACTGGGCTTTTACTACTTTGTTGTTCTTAGCACATGGAACCAATAAATTACTGCTGATTGGTAATGTGGTTCTGGATTGTCTTCACATAAATCTCTGGACAGGTGAATCAAAACGTTTATCAAGAGGAGTGTTTCTGAGATTTAACAAGTTGAGAAAAACAATGGTATTGTCATGTCTTGATTTCTCTAACAGCTGTTTTGCACTTTAAAATGTACGTTCAGCCACGCCATTTGACTGAGGGTATTCAGGAGTACTTGTAATATGAACAAAGTCCCCCTCTTCTGCCAATCTCTTGAAATGCTGACTTGTAAATTGTGCACCGCTGTCAGACATAACTGTGTGAACTACCATGGACAGAAAAATGTCGCTTCAACTTAGTAATGACGGTACTTGAAGTTAGGTTGGGAAGTAGGTCAATCTCGAACCAATTTGAATAAGAGTCTAACACCAAGTAATGTTGACCCCATTCCACTCAAGGTTATCTGTGGCTACTGTTGACCAAGATAGCTCAGGAATCTGGCTTAAATGAAGTGGTTCTTTCTGCTGATTCAGCTTTGTACTATTACATTTTGAACAAGATGAAAGTACTTTCTCAAGATCTCTCGATATAGAAGGCCAGACTACTAGTCCTCTCACCCTTCTTTTGGTAGAATCATTTCCTGGGCTGCCACAATGCAAGACCTTGATGGACTCCTGTTGCAAGGACTTTGGAACAATCACTTTAGGACCTTTTATGATGATACCATTGTCTGACAAAATCTCATCTCTGTATGGAAAAAGAAGTTATGTACCTATCATAACGTTCCATGTTGGTTGTCTTCATCTCGCCTTCTTTCTTGCTGGTAGGGATCGGAGCTGATCCTCGGCTCCAACTCGGACATCTTCTATAGCTCGAGAGCTGTTTACTGGCTCGAGGCTACCCCTTATCCCATGATGGCTAGCAATAGCTACCCAGATCTCATTTGAAATAGCTAACCCCAGACATAGCCAGGGAATCAACCTGTCCAAACATACACGCTGAGCATACTTGTCACATTCTCTTAGTCAGTAGAGGAAACCAACCAGAGAACACTCCGCCAGTGAAACTGGAACTCATCTCGGTCCAATAGGACAGGGGGACGGAGGGTGGGACGCAAGAAAGAAGACGAGATGAAGACAACTAACATGGAACGTTATGGTAGGTACATAAATTCTTTATGTTAAGTTGTCTATCTTGCCTTCGTTCTTGCTGGTTAGGACAGCGTCCCTAGCACCTACAATCCTGGGCGGCTCATTGGAACAGACTCTTCAAAACAGTGGAACCAAAGTCAGCTCTGTTCCTGGAGACCATATCTAGTTTGTAATGAGAAATAACGGTATGAGGATTTGCCCATGTAGCAGCTGCACAGATAGAATCCATGGGCAACCTAGATTGGAAGGCTACAGAGGTGGCCAAGGCCCTAGTAGAATGATCTTTCGGTTTGATAGGCAACTCTTTGTTTCTTAATTGATTTGTTTCTTAATTGATAAATGAAAGTAATAATGTGAGACAACCACCTGGGTAAGGTCACCTTGGAAACTGGGAGACCTTGTTTGCCTAGAGCATAAGAAAGGAATAGTTGGTCTGACTTGCTTATTTCCTTAGTCCTGTGCAAGTAAAAACGCAATCGTCTATGAACGTCCAATTGGTGTACTTTGTACTCTGCCTTGTTGGTGTGGTTAGGGAAAAACACAGGAAGGTCTATAGATTGGTTTAAATTATTTTCTGAGCAGACTTTCAGAAGAAACAAAGGATTAGTCCTCAGAGCAACCCTGTCCTTATGAAAAACCAAGTATGGAGGACGAACACATAGTGCCTGAAGTTCAGAGACGCGTCTGGCTGAAGTAATAGCTACCACAAAGAGTGTTTTCCAAGATAGAAACTTAATGGAGCAGGACGCTGCTGGGTCAAAGGGGGGTAGAATTAAGGAGGTTAGTACCAAATTAAGGTCCCATGGAGGAGGGGGATCTCTTACTGGAGGTCTAAGGAGAGTAGTCCCTCTTAAAAAAGCTTTACAGAGCTTATGAGACATACTGTTTGAATTTGACAACCCAACATGAAAGTTAGAAATGGCCGCCAATTGAACCCTGATTGTAGCAGAAGCAGACCCAGAATGAAAAAGTTGTGCTAGGAATTCCAAAATTTCGTGGACTGGGGCTGAGAAGGGATCTACGTTCCTAGTCTCTGCCCAACAAGAAAAACATTTCCATTTGCTAGCATAAGTTTTTCTAGTTGTGGACTTGTGAGAGGAGACAATAATCTCACATACGGCCGGGGAAATGCTGGGAGTGGAGCAACCAGGCTGTGAGCTGGAGTGTTTGGAGGGATTGATGCAGCCCACCTGACTGATGAATCAGTAGGTCTGGAATCGGATCCAGAGTCCAGGGCTGATCGAGAAGGTAATGGTGCAGGAACAGAAACCATATCTGTCAAGTCCAGTAGGGGGCAATGAGGATCTTTTTGCAGCCCAACAATATTGCTTTCTGTATGAGTTTTGGAAATGGGGGAAAGGCATAAAGAAGTCCTTGAGGCTAATCGTGGACTAGAGTGTCTCTGGGTGAGTGACCTGGAAGCTGAAGAAGGGAGAAGTAGTTGTTGCATTTGCTGTTGAAGGGGGTGGCTAAGAGATTGCAGCAAGGCTGTCCCCATTTGCGGAAGACAAGATCCGGAAATACCTGATTCAGAGACCACTCGTGAGGCATGAGAATAGCTCTGCTGAGCCTGTCCGCTATGATGTTGGACCTCCCAGGGATGTGCGTCGCAATCAGAAATCGTTGGGAGGAAATCTCCCACTGCCAGAGTGTGAGTGCTTCTCGACATAGGGGGTAGGACCTGGTTCCGCCCTGCTTGTTGATGTACCACACCACTGACATGTTGTCCGTTTGGACTGCAATGGTCTCAGAAGGGAGAGAGTCCCGAAGAGCTTGCAATGCTAGGAGCACGGCTCTCATTTCTAGGACGTTTATATGGAGATGGTACTCGTGAGGCTGCCAAGTGCCTTGGACTATCCTGCTCTGATAATGCCCCCCCACCCTATCAGGGAAGCGTCTGTGGTCACTGTGGCAACCGGAGGGGGCTGAATGAAGGGTCTTCCCTGAGTCTCTAGTGGGGAGACCATCCACCAGGAAAGGTGCCTTTTGCATGCTTCTGTAATCATGATCATGTGAGACATGGGCAGCTGTTGGAAAGACCACTGTGTGAACAGAAGCCACTGAAGGATCCTCATGTGAAAACGGGCCAGTGGGATTAGAAGAATTGCTGCTGCCATGGAACCCAGAGTTTGAAGGACAAACCTGACTTGGATTCTTGTGCTCTGCATTAGAGTTTGTACTTGCTGGTGAAGTGTAGGCACCCTTTCTGGCGGTAGCCTTGCGGACGTGTTCCTTGTGTCTACGTCTGCTCCTATATAGGTGATAGATTGACAGGGCAACAAGGCAGATTTTTCAAAGTTTATTGTAATTCCTAGCTGAGAGCAGATTGTGATTGTGTAGTCCTTGGCTTGCATAATTTGATGCCTGGTAGTAGCAGTGAGGCCTGGTAGTAGCAGTGAGGAGCCAGTTGTCTAGATATGGAAACACCTGGAATCCTAGACATCTCCGGTGAGCCGTGACCACTGCCATAAATTTGGTGAACACCCTGGGGCATGTGGTGAGACCAAAGGGCAGAGTTCTGAACTGGTAATGACTGGCTCCCAGCCGGAAGCGAAGAAATCTCCTGCAGCACCTGTCCATTTTGATATGGTAGTACGCATCCTGAAGATCTATGGAGCACATCCAATTGTCCTGACCCAGAAATGGTAGAATGGACTGTAGCATGACAATCCAAAACTTTGTTCTTTGAACAGACCTGTTTAGTCTGCTGAGATCCAGAATCGATCTCCAGTCCCCTGTCTTTTTTGGTACCAAAAAGAACCTTGAGTAAGTTCCGGATCCATGTTGGTCTGCCGGGACTTCCTGGATGACTGTTTTTTTCTAGCAGTTTTGAAATGTCTATGACTGCTTGGTCCCTCAGATTGGGTAGAACATCTGGAAGGGATTTCCTTGATGCTTAGGGGGGGGTGAGAGAAGGGAATTTTGTAACCACCGGATATAATGGACCGTACCCATTTGTCTTGTGTTAAATTTTGCCAGGCTTTAGGTACAGTGAAAGTCTCCCCCCGACTGCCTCCAGAGGCGGGTAGTCGGGCAACCCTTCAGGGATGCTGAAAGGGCTTATCAGAGAAAGAGTCTCTGTTGCCCTGGTTCTGCGGACCCCCTCTGCCACAAGGGCGGCATCTGTTGTTGTTTCCCCCTCTGCCCCTGGAGGAAAAATTGCTACGTGTGTTAGGCGAGGCTCCCTGAGATTTCCAGAACCACATTTTACCACTCTTCTGACCTTTGGGGTATGGTCTGGAAGGAGTGGAAAAACGGACTCCCATGGCAGAGAGAGTCTTGCCTTCTTGCTCACACCTAGTCAAAGTGTCTTTCACCTGTAGTCCAAAAAGAAAGGAACCATCAAAGGGGGTGTTGGTGAATGACGCTCTCAAGGGTTCCGCAAAATTACACAGCCGCATCCATGCATGCCTCCTAAGGGCCACACCCATACCTGCGGCTCTACTCGCACCATCGCCTGCATAGGAAATGAGCCTCATGCAGGAGTTGACTACAGAATTAAGCATCGCCAGCTGGGAAGCCACTTTAGCTTGAGCCCCCTCAGCTGATGGATCTTGAAGGGTATCTCCGAGCTCTTTAAGGAGATCCCTTTGAAGCCGGGTAAAATGGCATAAGTAGTTCAGTGACCTCATAGAAAAGGTCGCTGAAGCAAACATTCGCTTCTTGTATCTGTCCATGGTCCTAGACTCCTTGTTAGGAGGATGGACAGATGAAGAGGTCTCCGCTAACTCTTTATGGTGGCTGCTGCTACCACCATGGCATCAACAAGAACACCTTTGGTAAGGAACTGCTTATCATGGGGTGCTGTGATGAACTTGCCAGGTCTCCTCGGAGTTGGTTCCACTGTATCCAGAGCGGACCAAGCCTTTTGAGCCACCACTGACATAAGTGGATCGAAAGGCGGAGAAACCCAGGAGGTGGAAGGTCGGGAACTGAACGCATCCAGGAATACAGACTCATCCTCTGTAGGGGCTAGGGGATTCCAGTTGCCCCTCTGCTTAAGCATTTCTAGGATGTCCGAAAAGGAAAGATCTTCAGAAGGGAATCTGAGGGACCCTTCCGAATCATCTAAGTCTGTATCAGAAGTGACAGACTCAGGGGAGTCAATGTGCTTCCTCTTCCACTTCTTCTTATGAGGGGGCTCCTCTGAATGATCAGGGGAGGCCTCGGAAGAAGAGGAAACACCCAATGGGGTCCCCTGGAGTGCCGGTTCCCCACGCTTGGGTTCTGGAGGAGGAGCAGAGGTTGGCACCGGCACAACAGGGGACGGAGTCGGTGGGGCTGATAGTGGAGCTGACTCAGAGGCCAGCAAATTCCTCATGACATCGAAGGTGTCCCTGCCACGATGCAGAGAAGGCTCCAGTTCCGAGGAAATCGGAATCTTTCTCTGCACCAAGGGAGATGGCTCCGAGTCCGATGTAGGAGCCGAGCTCACCTGCGCTGAAGCTCCGAGAGGGAGAACGGGGTCGGACAAGGTTCCGATGCCACTCGTCCCCTCGGAGCAGACGAGGGAGCCCCAGCTCCCAGATCCCTCGACGGATGGCACCATCGAGGGAATCGGAGCAGACGATGGAACCAAAGGTGATAAGAGTTATCGGAGCCGACGGTTCCACTACTCGAACCCCAATGAACTCTGGCTCTGAGCTCAATGGAGTCGGAGGAGGAACACTGATAGAAGTGGACGGAGCCGACACCTGCTGAGGAGGGCTGGACAACATCTTGGCAAGTGCCTGCAACTTTAGCAACCTGCTGACCACTCTCTCTACGTCGTGATCTGACAGCCTACAGGATCGAGAGGAGTGAGAAGATCTGTGACTGTGCTCGCTCTGAAGCAGGGGAGACCGAAGAGCCGAATGTATTGATTCCAAAGAAGGGGACCTCAGCCTCTTGTGGCTCCGTGAAGGCACCGAAGTTTCTGATGGAGCCGATGGGGAGATGGTCTTATCGGTTCCAGCCGGAACCGAAGTAGCAGGTAGAGTCTGAACCAAAGACGGCTCCGAACTTGGAGCCAACGACTTGGTAGATTTAGGGGATTTCACAGGCTAAGTCTTGGCCAGTGAATCCTGGGGCTTTAAAAGACCCCTAAGAATAAGCTTATTCTTATGCTCCTGCAGAACTCTTGGACTAAATGCATGGCAGACAGAACAAGAGTCCAGCAGGTGCACAGTGTCTAAACAATAGACACAATAAGTGTACCCATCTGTCAGAGACATTTTCTGACAGCATGAGTCACACTTCTTGAACCCAGACACTTTGGACTCTTTTGACATCCTGTAACAAGAAATACAACAATAGCTAACAAATCAAAATACAGTCTACAGAAAAACACAGTATACTAGAGACTAAAGCTAAAGTTTTTTTTTTTTTTGATAGGAACGCCTCTAACTTAAACGGCTATCCTAGAAAGAAGGTAGAAGGAAAGCCTCTAACCTAAACGGCTAACCTGACAAGAAAAGGATAAGGAGGGGGGGAGGGGGAGAACTCTAAATTAAACGAGTTCTACAAGGAAGGGAGGAAGCTACAAATACACACTTGGCTAACATAACACAAATAAGACTAAAAGTTAACAATAACCCCTAGGAAAAGACTATTTCTAATAAAAAAGTTCTATAAAGAAACGTTATACGAGCCTGAGCCAGAAAAACGACACCTCGCAGCTGAGGCGGCAAACATCTGGGTAGCTATCGCTAGGCATCATGGGATAAGGGGTAGCCTCGAGCCAGTAAACAGCTCTTGAGCTATAAAAGATGGCCGAGTCGGAGCCGAGGATCGGCTCCGATCCTTACCAGCAAGAACGAAGGCGAGATAGACAACTTAACATAATATAGTTGCACTTCCACTGGTAAAGAAGATTGCTTTGAAGGCCATCTTCGAGTGATAAAGTGGTTGAGCTTCTGGAGAATTGGATCTGAAAGTTGTGTGACTTCTGAGCTCATCAGAGTGTAGAAGAAAAATGTCTCAATTCCATGACCTCAAATTCAATTTGCTCATTGTTATGCTGTTTTTTTTTTTCTGGGCGATCTGCATAAAGTATCAGCAAGATAAAGAAATTTGCCTTTTGTGTAAACAAGATTGAAAATGTACTTTTGCAATTTGAGCATCATGAGATGCAATCTGGCAGGAGTTGTATGCACAGGCTTACTCAAAATTGTAACTAAAGGTTGGTGATCAGTTTCAATCTGTTTAGGTCGACCATAAATATAATCATGGAACTTCGAACATGCGAACACAATTGCCAATCTGGGCATACTGCATCTCAGTCTGGGTAAGAGTTCTCGATGCATAGTCTACTGGTCTACTTTCTTGAAGAATGATTGCACCTAGAGCAAACTCAGAAGCATCACAGGAAAGAGTAAATGGTTTGTGAACATCACAGTACCGGAGAGTTGGTGGGTTAGCAATTTTCTGTTTCAGGACATCAAATACTCTTTGGTGAAGTGCTGACCATGATCAAATTACATCTTTGTATGTCATCTCTCTGAGCGGTGCTGAAAGTTGGCTTAAATCTGGAACGAGCTTGCCTACATAGTTGACCATTTTAAGAAAATGTTGTAGGGCTTGGACATTGTCTGGAGCTGGCATCTCGAAAATTGCTGTTTGCATTGAAGGATCTGGTCAGAAGCCTGAACTGGTAAACAACTAACCAACATAAGTAACTTCTCAGTTTCTCCTTGGAAGGCTATTGCCGAGGCGCTAGAGGATGAATAAACTCTGAAGTGGTGGATCCTGTTTTTTTGGTCATTTATCTACATACTATTTTCTGTTTTATTTGTTGTTTTTGGATAAAGTAACTTCTCGGCCTGAATTTGCACTTCTGAGGATTCAGCTTAAGGTTCACTTCACGTGCTCTTTCCAGAACTTTCTTGAGGTTTGTCATGTTCGTCTTCACCAATGCCTCCAACTAGAATATCATATACTACAATAGCACAAAGATAGTCTAAAAAAATTTGCTCGGTCACACGCTGAAATTCTTCACTGGTAGAATTTATTTTCGAAATGGCATTCTCAGAAATCTGTATCTTCCAAATTGCGTACCGAATGTGGTCAACAATGAAGATTTTTGGCCCAGCAAAATTTGCCAAAATAAACTCTCTGCATCTAGGACAGAAAAAAAACAGTGGCATTTGGCATGACGGCAGCAACCCCTTTGACTGTGCACACTGGATAATGAGGTATTTTTAATGCTTTGTTAAGATCGCTTGGATCAATATATATTCCGATACCATCTGAGCTTTTCTTATGAGCTACCACTATTCAAGATACCCAATTCAGTAGGTTTTTCTTCTGGAGAAATTACTCCTAGCTGCACCATTGTGTATAGCCTGGCTTTGACTCTGCTCTGCATAGCTACTGGAACTTTCCGTGCTGGTCTGATAACTGGGCTGACCTCTGGGTCTAACGTCACAGAGTACACAACTGGTAGTTTGTCTAGTTTGTCTGCAAAAATATCCGCATACACAGAAAAAAATACTCTGGGCAAAATTTGAGCTGTTGTCATGCAGGCCTACATGGTGAACTTCTTTATTAAGTGAAAGACGTCCCATTTCCAAACCATCTCTGAGGCCTAATAGTGACTGCACATGTCTCTTGACTACATAAAACTGCAAGTCATAGCAGAACGACGTGAAAGCACTACTGAGCCTTCGGTTTGAATCTCTTCACCACCATAATCGACGAGCTTCGCACGCTGTCAAATCAAGTTGTTTTGCAGCTTTTACTCTAGCAAACATTTCTGCTGACATAACATTGCACTTTGAGCTCTACGGGACTCCTATTAATCCAAACAGTACAAAAGATTTCATTCTTTGCCCACAACTCTACTGTATTAACTGTTTCACCAAACACAGACACACCATCAACAAAAAAAGTAGGGCCACAGCTTTCTAATTGATCAACTTGCCTCTTGGAATGCCCTCTCTTAATAAAAGAATGTACCTTACTTGATTTGATGGACAGCGCAGTAGTGCACCGGTAGTGTTGTCGCCTCACAGCAAGAGGTTCTCCGGTTCGATTCTCAGCTGGGGTTCCAGGTTCTCCGGTTCGATTCTCAGCTGGGGTTCCTTCTGTGTGGAGTCTGCATGTACTCCCTGCGTTCGTGTGGGTTTCCTCCGGGTGCTCCGGTTTCCTCCCACGTTACAAAAACATGTATCTGGAGCGTTTCTCTCCGGGCCTCCGCTGAAAACTGGCTTTGTTCCAAGCCGGACTTTCCCGGTTAACAAATGTTAAATAATTAAATAAATAAAATTTTGCAAAACCTTTAGAAATGATTCCACTTATTGCAAGAACAACACTGCTAACCAAAAGCTAAGTACTTTTCTCTTTTGGGTTTGTGATTACCACTACAATTATGGCCTGCTTCTTTTAGTCATGTGCTGCATACTATCATGAGCTTTGTCACTGTGCCTTCTACAGCTATTCTCATTTGTAAGCATACTTGCGTGCCTTTCTGTAAGCTCATATATCTGACAAAACTTAATGGCCTTATTCAACATTAAATCACTGTCTCAAAGCAAAATCTTTCCACTGTGTCATTACTAATACTACACACAAGCCTGTCCTTTATCAACTCACTCTCAAATCACCAAATCTGCATGTTTGAGCCTTCTTTCTCAAGTCAGTGATATACATTCTAAAAGTTTCGTCAGTGATATACGTTCTAAACGTTTCACCAGGCTTTTGATCCCTTGTGTAAAATAAGTGCCTTTCTATTGTAATATTCATTTGGGGGGTTACACAGATCACTAAATTTATGTTTTATGTTTCAGCCAGTACCATTATATGGCGGTTTTGCCCCTCCCCTGCAAACACAGCAGTTGCATACGCGAATGAATGCTCTCTTTCAATGGCCTCTGAACCAGCTAAATTAAGAAGAATAAATGCTATTGTATTCCTGCTCAAACAATCTCCAATTTTCTGCAATATTTTTATCAAACACAAGAGGTGGGGATCTGCAAAACCTTTCTGCCATGCCTACAGATTACAGTAAAACACAATGCAAAATGGCCCTTGTAATTATGTACGAACATTCACAGACACCAGGTACTTGTAGTAATATTCAAATGCACTATAAGCTCTTCAAAATACTGCACTTTGTGAAATATGCTTTGAAATAACTGTACTTTGCGAAATATTCTTTGAAACAACTTTACTTTCCAAAATAGAAACAACAAAATCAGCACTAAAAGTTGTGAGTCCGAAATGCTCTTTAATTGATATAAAATTACATAAAAATTGAGCGCTTTCGTCAGTAAAACCTTGACTTCATCAGAATCAAACAGAATGCCACAAAGCACCTTCTTAAATACTATGAAGTAACCAATAAATTTCACAGTTGTCTATCATGAGGCTGTTAAGTCAATTAAACAATAAACCTTTGAAGAAAAAGCTTTTCTAAAATGTGACAGCAACATTTAGAAATGTAAGGACAAATTGTTAAAAAGTTCCACAAACCAGTACAAAGTATGCTGATATTTAAAAATGCATTTTCATATATTAACACATCTTAATAAATAAGAACAATGTCACAAAACATGTTGTTTTGAAAAATATAAATAATGGTGCATATAAAGTTACTAAATAGCTTCTGCTTTTTCCTTTAAAACAGGGTGAATGCTCAAATAGCCATTTAAACCAGGTGGCAGATTTAAAAGAATCAGTAATGCATTTGGACAATTTAATGAAAAGTATTGTTTACCCTAGGGGAGGAAATTGTTGCACCAGTGGGCTAGTGTATATAGCCAGGTGCAACACCTGTACTTCATATTATATTGGGAAAACCGAAAGAACTTTAAAAACTAGAATGTATGATATTAAAAACAAAAGAGAAACTAATGCACT